>NC_068403.1:1251669-1259169 GCF_023724105.1 Carassius gibelio | reverse complement strand
AAACGAATGCACAACAAGTTGCACAATCATCTGAAACCTCAGACGAACAACTCTATCCAAACCCTGAGCCTGTGCATCTGCACAAAAGATCGCACGCGCTGTTGTTATCCAACATCTGAATGGACATCTGCAGCCCCTTCTGACAGCACTGATCCCTTTGAGCATCAAAACACTGCATCTTAATATAGACACACTCTCCATTTTCTGCTCTCCACACAAACAAAGACGCACCATGAAGATGGAAACCAGGAGATGGGTTGTTTTCTCCCCTTGTTCCCACTATCAGTGCGTCCTCGCTGCTTCATCTGCGAGAGAGAATGGAGATCCGTTCACTGGTTTACTTCCAGTCGAGTGAGTCGCAGTGATAGTGGGGTTTCTCTCTCTTTCTATATGCATCTTTCTATAATCGACATCCACATGACTGCGATCGTACTCACTGTTTCAGCACCGCGGACAGCGACGCGCGTCGCGTCAGCCGCGTTCATTCACTGAGCCGGTCGCGCCGCGTCCATGAAACCGAGCGGCGTGTATCTTGACAGGAGCAGGTTTTGGGTGGTGATGATGAGGAGGATGATGATGATAGTCAGCATCAGCTGAGCCACACACCCACCTTCGCCCCGCCCCTCTGCCGCTCGCCAGAAACGCCCCCCATACGCCGACGACAGTACGCATGCGCGTAGTATATGGCACGCTATTCAGTCCAAGTATCCCAGAGTGCAGTGTGGACGATGGGGCGGGGCGACACGTTGGGGCGGAGCGACACGTGTCGCCCCGCCCACCTCAGCGGTTATTGGTTTATGATTAAGATGAGCTTATTGGTGTACAGATGAGTGACGATTTTACAGCTTATTGGTATAGAGAATTATGACGCTATTAGCAAAAAAAAAAAAAAAAAAAAAAAAAAAAAAAAAATTATGACGCTATTAGCAGGATTGGAATGCGGAAGTAGACACTAAGATGAATAATCTTTTAATATAAATTAAAAAGTGAATATACATGTTGTGTTTTTGCATTTATTGTTGCATTTCCACAACATCCCGTATAAATACAAAGAGTTTTGGATTACGACGAACAGAATAAAAATAAATGGTCTACTCCCTCAATGGCTGTAGTGTAGACGCTACCTCGGCATTACTTGCTGGTTTGAAAATGACACGGCAATATTATGCGAAGTATGGTTATGTAGATAGTCATGGAGTACCTTGATTTATATATTCAAATAATATATACATACATATATATGTGTGTGTGTGTGTATATATATATATATATATATATATATATGTGTGTGTGTGTGTGTGTGTGTCGTGTGTGTAACAAATTGTCACCAGTCTCTGAAGGTCACTAATAATATTCTGAACATTCCCTTGGCCCCTACGAAAATTTACTATGGTTCTGCTACAGTAACTATAGTAAAACTATGGTGTTTTTATAATTACAGCTCACAGTAATTAATGTGCCAACAAATATTTTTACTACAATAAATCCATGGTTACTTTTTGCAAGGAAGGAACTATACAGGTTCTAAAGAACTTGCCCAAAAACACTTGTTACTTTCTGTTATTTGTTTTCTGAACTGCACTACTGAAAACCTCATTAATCCTCACAATCCTGTCACAACTAAACTAAGAATCCATTATGAGCAATGCATAGCAAATCATGTTATCATCAAATATGAGAAACCTTAAAGAATGATAGACTGATGTAAATGACTGAAACCTGTTGTCATGCACGTGTTTTCCATAGCTTTTTTATTAAAACATTATACAGTGCAAAGTTTAACTTTAAATTACATCAATTAATAATCAAAACCAGTTATTTCCCTTCAATGAACTTAACACACAAATGTGTTTCATGCCGCAAAAAAAAAAAAAAAAAAACAGTCCTTGGAACAAAATCCTGTGTAAACAAAAGCCCAGAAGATCACCACGCCGGTCTCTTCCCTGTACCCTGGTGGGTTAAACTTGAAAAGGGCTCTGCACTGCAAGTGTTCCCTGATGCTGTACATCCGTCTGAACTCGTTCCGGTCAGGAGACAGGAGGACAATTCTTCCAGTTGGCCACAACTTATAGTGTAAAGACAAAATACATGAAAGATAATAATAATAATACAAAAAAAGTTTAACAGCCTTCTACTACAAAATTCAATTGGAGAATGAGCATTAAACGGGGAAATCTTACTGTCTAGCCAGGCAAACTGTGCCGCTTTCCGAAAAACTTCGGAGCACATCCCTAAACCATCTGCAAACCAGAGAAAGTGTCAAATATGCAGAGTCACCCGCCGACAAAATAACTTCCCTGAGGATTTCCAGGGGAAGCTGTTGAATCAAAAACATACATAGGTTTATTTATATATGTATATAAAAGTTATTAAACATTATATAAACACTGAATACAGACAACCTTGCTTTAAAACTCTCATTAAAAACTCTATAGATTGTTGTCACAACTGCATACTCATTCTTTTATAATAACACTAATAAAATGTTAATATATACAGTACTGTGCAGAAGTATTAGAGTTAGTATTTTCACATTGAAAAAAAACTATTTTAAGCCAATTATTTATATCTTTTGCTGTTGTGTGTCAGTAGGATATATTAGTTTACATTTCCACACATTCATTTTGCCATTAATTGTAATAATCCAGTGAGATATTTGTATATATTTGTATGCATGATCCACATGAAGATCTTTTACATTGAATATACATATTTCTATCTTATATGGTGAACAAAATCCACATTAGATCGCAAACAGAAGTTATTTAAAAAACTTGCTGCTGTCTGAAAATGAATTAAGCTGAAATGTTTTTAAATGTCTTTGATGCTGATGTTAACTGATAGTTATACATTAAATAATCCACAGTATTGACCAATATAGTACTTGTACATAATACCAATTTCACATCTGAACAACTATGTAGCTGTAATAACTAAAATACCTCTGCATGTACACACATATGTAATTATTAGTTCTTAATGAATGTAATAACCTGCTTTGCTGGACTCTGCCTGAAGATATGGTGAATGGTGAAGTTCCTCCCCTCAGTGGTTGAGCTCTAAAAGAACAAATGTCAAGAGGTAGGTATATTGCTAGATATAGTACAGAGTAATGTTTCATGTAGCAACATTCAAACAGCTACATACATTTGCGGAGTAAAGCTGTCCAGGAGAACAGAACACCACCACCTCCTGATCATGTCATCCTGAAAAATAATAATAATAATAATATACACACAAAAATCATGCATGTCTGTTCAAATAACTTGACAAATGTGATGCCATACCTCTGTAAAATCGAACCTATGAACTAAAGCCATGTACGAGTGTACTGTTACAATCCACAAAGAACAATAAAATGAGCAATTTATAACAATTATTAACAATAATTATTCAAATTGAACGTACCATGGATAAATAAATGATCGAACATCGCATTTCATATTATAAGATATTTACACAACCACTTTTACTCACCTCAAGCAATCAACGGAATAGCGTTATTACTCTGCTGCTGTAGTTGCCACCGTTCTGTTTGTTTCAACGCAAACTGCCCCCTGCTGGCTCGGAGGAACATGTCAAAGGCGGGGAAAACAAATATGGGCGGGGCGACACGTGTCGCTCCGCCTCGAAGTGTCGCCCCGCCCCATCGTCCAGACTGCACTCTGGGGTTACTCATTCAGTCAGGCGTTTGTACTACGCGCATGCGTACTGCGTGATCCTTCAGAGGGAGCTTCAAATTCATCAGTAACCATCAGTGACAATATATGTATTTCCTCAACATATGTTGTTTAAGTTTTAAGAATTTCATAATTGTTGTTTCGATAGCCTACCCCAAGTCTTCATAAAAGGGGTTCAAAATAATCAATATTTTATAGTCTTTTAATAATTAGTTGAACAGAGAATGAGGGCGATTCGTCACCGCGAATATTTAGATAAATAAGCGAAAGTGGCACATTTGGGTTTTCCCCACAGTAGTTTTGTTTCTGAATAAATCGGTAGTTTGGAATGATTCGCTTGTGTAAATGATTCAAATGACTCATGAAATGCGAGACAGTCGTCGCCGCTAGTGGCGGAATGACGTAACTTACAGAAAGAGTCGAAGCAGAGTGAAATGCATAGGACAGGAGTCGGAAATCAACGGGTAGATGGGCCAGATTTGCCCTGTCTGAAAATAATGTACCCCTTCTAGCCACACCTTCCTGTCAGATTTATTCTAGTAATGGGAAGTTCGGATCATTTTTGATGGACTCTGGCTTTTGAGTTTTGTTGAGCAAAATTAATGAATCTTTTTTCGAGTCATTTTCATTTTAACTTGGAAAAACCCGGAAACTTGAAACAGGTAAACTAATTCTAATGCAGAATAGTGATGGGTCATTCTTGAAAAATTCATTAATTTTTGCATTTTTTAATTTATGGAGCCACTTTAAACTGTACTGTAGGAGTGCTGTCAAACGATTAATCGTGATTAACCGCCTCCAAAATAAAAGTTTTATTTTACATAATTCAAGTTTATTTGTATCGCGCTTTTTACGATACAAATCATTGCAAAGCAACTTTACAGAAAATTACGTTTCTATAATATTTAGTTATAATTTGTGATGATTAGTTTAGGTGCATATGACAGAAATTTACAAATCCAAGCTAAAGAATAAGAATGCACATTTTGATCTGATATAACTGCAGTCACAATTTAAGAGATACATTATTCGAATGCTTGGCGAAAGAGATGTGTTTTTAATCTAGATTTAAACAGAGAGAGTGTGTCTGAACCCCAAACATTATCAGGAAGGCTATTCCAGAGTTTGGGAGCCAAATGTGAGAAAGCTCTACCTCCTTTAGTGGACTTTGCTATCCTAGGAACGACCAAAAGTCAAACCAAAAGTTAGGGTGCGTGATGGTTTGTAACGTGGTAGAAGGCTAGTTAGGTACGCAGGAGCTAAACCATTTAGGGCCTTATAGGTAAGTAATGATAACTTGTAACTGATACAGAACTTAATAGGTAGCCAGTGCAGAGACTGTAAAATTGGGGTAATATGATCATATTTTCTTGACCTCATAAGGACTCTAGCTGCTGTATTTTGGACGACCTGTAGCTTGTTTATTGAAGAAGCAGGACAACCACCTAGAAGTGCATTACAATAGTCCAGTCTAGAGGTCATGAATGCATGAACTAGCTTTTCTGCATCAGAAACAGATAACATGTTTCGTAGCTTGGCAATGTTCCTAAGATGGAAGAATGCAGTTTTTGTAACATTGGAAATATGATTTTCAAAAGACAAGTTGCTGTCTAATATAAGACCCAGATTTCTGACTGTAGAGGAAGTAACAGTACATCCGTCTAGTTGCAGATTGTAATCTACAAGATTCTGTGTATTTGTGCAGGAACCCCACTAGATGTCCTCAGCTGCTTTATAGAACTCCACAGCAGCCACAGTAATACACAGTGAATACCTGAACATTCATTCATTTATTCCTTTTATAAAAACACAGCATTTCTAAACAGATTTTCAACAGCTAAAAAGAATACAAATCAATCAACAAGATTAAACACCTCTGTGCACAGTATGTACAGTATGAGAGCTGTGAGCATCAGAGCTCATAGAAGTCCAGATGCGCACCGGACTGGAAGTCATCGTCCAGCAGGAGTTTGATGAGTTTGGCTCCGGACTCCTCGCAGGAGAGCAGCTGGCCCTCGGAGAACATGGAGGAGAAGGAGCGCCGCAGCTGCAGATCTCCGGAGGAACGGCGCGCCTGCAGCTGCATGTCTGTGTCCAGAGGACCTGCAGAACACAACACACTGATCTCATGAAAGCTGACTGACTCAGTGTAGAGATCACTGTAGAAGCACACGTCTGCTTGTTATCTGTCTGTCCTCAGCTGTGTGTTTTCCTATTGTCTCACTGTCCTCCAAACCAGAGATTCCCAAACCAAACACCTCTGAGCTAAAATAATCTTAAAAAGTCCCTTGGGATGTTTTTCAAGATGTACCTTTAATTTATAAATTAAGTATTTGATTTCATTTAAGTGTTCATTTTAATTGTTTTAAATGTAATTGAACATTTATTTAAAATTTTAATTTTGATTACATTTTTAAATTAGATATTTTACACTATTGTGTATTACAATAATTGTTTTTATTTTAAAATTAAGTTATTTGGATTTTTACATCTTTTTGATAAAATTTTTAGTAAGCCTTTAATATTAATAGTTTTTAGATTTTTTTTTTTTTACTTGCGTTTTGTTTTGGTTGCTTTTATTTAAATAAAATAGCAATTTTATTTTCAATTTTTTTTAATCTTTTAATTTCATGTATATGTTTGCTGTTTTTATTG
This sequence comes from Carassius gibelio, assembly GCF_023724105.1. Taxonomy (NCBI): domain Eukaryota; kingdom Metazoa; phylum Chordata; class Actinopteri; order Cypriniformes; family Cyprinidae; genus Carassius; species Carassius gibelio. The sequence goes on along the minus strand of NC_068403.1, from coordinate 1,252,834 downwards.
TAATAGTTTGACAATTATTTTTTTTTTTTTACATTTTTATGAGTAAATTTTTAGTAAGTGTTCATATTAACAGTTTTTATGTTAAACTTTTTTATGATTCCATTTGTCATATTTTCTTTTGTAAGAATGTATTTATTCATTGTAAATTTACGATTTAATATTTAATGTGATTTTCAAATTGGTTTAAATTAATTAGCCTATTTAATTTGAATTTTTACAATTATTTTGAAATTATTGAATTTAACATTTTCGTGATTAAATTTGTATTTATTTATTTATTTAGTAAGACTTTAAATTTTTTGAATTTATTTATCAGTTGATGTAGCGCGTGTGATCAGCGGAACTCACCGGGTGCGTAACTGAGCACTCTTACATCCGGCTCCTCTGCGGCTAACACGCGGAACATCATGTCGCGGGCGGCTTTCCCGGAGCAGTACAGGACCCACGACGGGAAGGGCTTCAGGGCACACAGAGAGCTGATGTTGACCACCGACCGCCGCAGACCCAGACTGCGAGGAAACGCTTGCAGGACGCCGGCCGTCAGACTCAGTGCCCCGCTGACGTTCAGAGACAGATACCGGTTGACCTCCGCCGGATCCGTGAACGTCACAGCGAAGCGAGACACGTCACCCAGAGACGCTGAAACCAAAGAGGACAAACTATCGTCATGTTCTTCACATTCAAGATCAGCTTTCAGTGATTTCAAGCTATGTTATGACTCAGGATTTCTGTCTTGTTTTCTAGTGCAAATATCTAAAAATCCTTAAATCAAAATTATTTAAAGACCTGATTAGACACAAATTTTTCTGACAGTAGATATTTTTTGGTTTGTTTGTTTTAAGCATAAACTGACTTAATTTTTCAGAAAAAAAACTTGAAATCTAAATATTTTTAATGGAAAAGAAGAATGAAGAATGAAAAATAATGAATAAGAAAATCATATTTTGAAGTGTACATAAATCATTAATAATATAAAAAAATGGGTTTCAAATGTATAATTTACTTAATATAAATATATTTACATTATTTTTATAATTTTATAATATTTTTATAAAATATTATTTAAAGAATTACATTATAAAATAAATTACAGTTAGATTTAAATGAATAAATAATAAAGTACAGTACACAAATTTAATGTAAAAAATATTGATTTAATAATGGT
>NC_068403.1:1201669-1244169 GCF_023724105.1 Carassius gibelio | reverse complement strand
CTCAAACCAACTTTCCAGCTCCAGAGGCGTGATGTGCATGATTAAATGCGATGAATTAAAATGCAGTTGTTTCATGTGAAAACCCGTACAGGACTTGATTGAGAGCAGTATGGTGAGATTCAGTGGCTTCTTGCTTTGTGTTTCAGTCAGTCGGCCGTTGATTCTATGTTTCACTCTCAGAAGAGGTGGGTCTGTTCAGCTCTACCTCCAAATCTTCATCAGATCTTCATCTCTCCGCTTTCTGTCTTCACATCCATCACTCCAACTACCCAAACACAGCCAAAACACACCACAGAGTCAAAGAGAAATAGACCAAAAATACACTGCAAATACAAAAGTGCAAAAGATTTTCTTCCTTAGTGTCTTGTCTTGTTTTTTTTCTAGTATAAATATCTAAGAATTCTTCCATCAGGATGCATTTACTGGACGAGTAAGATAGTTTTCTAAAAAAAAAAAAAAAAAAAAATGTTGGTTTTTACTTGAAACAAACAATTAAACCTGCCTTTTTTCATCTTAAGTCATGTTACTTGTACAGTAAGTGCATCCTGATTCAAGAATTCTTAGATATTTATACTAGAAAACACTAAAGTACTTAAAGTCTGCTAAATTAAAACATCTAATTCAGTACTCAACGCACTTTAATGCGTTAAAGACATACTGACGTACATTTGATTGTGCTATAGAGGAACTATTGCGAATATACTGAGTAACTATTGCATTTTAAGACGATGCTAATCAATAGTGACATTAAAACACATTTTAGGCTTAATATCTGAAGTGCTGATGGGTGGTTGGTCTTCTTTCTCTTCTAATCTCTTTCACACCTAATGGAAGACTCTTCCCACACATTTCTGTCTTGACAGCTGCCACAACTAATCACTCTTTAATATGCAAATATATGTGAGTTTACGACTTCCTGCACTCGTCTCAAACAACATCTGTCAGGTTTGTCTGTGTGTGGCATTGGGTCTCATTCACTTAGCATGCAAACACACAAACACTGTCCAGTTTTAAATATATATATATATATATATAAAATCTAAATTAATGATCTTAAATCATACTTTTACATGCATTTATTAATTTATCTAAATCAAAATTGTATTGAATTATGTTAAATATTTTTGTCTTGTTTACTAGTGAAATCTAGGCATTCATAAATCGATGCATTTATTTGAGAAGCAAAATGTCTTTTTTAATTAAAAAATGCATCAAAATGAAGTGAGTTTAAGCTTAAAAAAGAACTAATATCTGCTGTGGGGACGGAAAATTAACTTAATTCAAAGTTTTTCTGAGCCCACTGTTTGATATTTTTCTTTTTGATGCATTTTTCGGATTTTTTTGTAAAAAATATGTTTAATTGAGAAAATTATTCATTATTAATAATAATAAAAAAGAGTTTATTCTTATAACAAGGTGGAAAACTTTTTCTGGCGTCAAAAAAACGCCTTAGTTTTTTTTACTAAGTTTATTTTTTATGACCCCTTTCTGGTTTGTCAAGTAAATGCATCCTAATTTTTTATGTATTTTTAGGTAGTTTTTAAGGAATAAGATTTTTGTGCAGCGAATTTGTGTTTGAAACCTGCGTTTCACGAACAAATAAAAACAATTCTGAAATGAGTAAATGTAAGAACAACTAAAACCACATCAAGCACATGCAGTATTCATGCAAATGTGTTATTTTAAATAAAGGGTTTTATTGAGCTTGAGCTGGTTTTGAGGACGACAAACGTCTTGCAGCGTGTCTTCAGCGAACAGCACATTTGCAGAGAGCTACGAAAGTTTCACAGTTTGCTAAAAATGAATCTGTGTGTTGTGAAATGTGTCGTCTTTGCGTATGAATATGAATCTGAACAATCCACACCACCATGAAAGAGTGAAAAAGACCCATTGTTTCTGTGTCTGCTGTCAGATCAAGTGAAGATGTTGTATATGATCCATATACACAACGCCTCTGCTTTCACTCAACTCAGTAGTTAGTGTTTCTTCACGTTAACTTACTTGATCTGCAGGGCTTCTGAGCGCAAGATCTGCGTGTGAGACTAGTTCTGGATCTGTTTCTAATCTCATACTCCCACTGAAGCCTGTCTGTTTCGCAGAATTGAGCTGCGAGCGCTGGGAAAGATCAGCCCTGGAGAAGAAGTGACCGTGTCGTATGTGGACTATCTGAACCTGTCTGAAGATCGCAGGCGTTTGCTGAAGCAGCAGTATTTCTTCGACTGCACCTGCGAACACTGCACCAACAAAACCAACGACGACCTGAAGATGGCCGGAGCGGTTCTGGAGGGAGAGAAGGTGAATCCAGTTCATGTGCACTAACATCACACAAGCGTGGAAGCTCTAATCTGTTTGTGTTCTATCCATTTGTTGTCTTTTTATTTATTATACAATTAACAAAAGCAGCCTTGCTTCGTGTAGACTAACTGAGATTTTTTATAGCACTTGTATATCACTCGCTATATTGATTGCTTGCTCATTTGTAAGTCACTTTGGATAAAGGCTTCTGCTAAATGTGAATGTAGATGCTTGTTTCTGGCATGCAGTTCTTTAACAAAGAGTCAGAGGCATTCGGATCCATGTGCAGAATTTTATTAAGAGAATGGTCATACAGGCAGAAATCAGGAATGGCGTCAGGTGTGTTAGGGATATCAAGAATCATTAACGGTAACAAGCGGAGATCGGGGCAGGCAGCAGAGAGACAAGAGTCGGTAACACAATCCAAGATAAGACAAGGGAAAAACAAACACAAGAGAAAACGCTTGGAAATGCTAGACAGGCTAAACAAGACTTCGCAGTGAGTGAGAGTGATTGTGCTGGTTTTATGTGTGTGTAAATGAGGTGCAGGTGTGGCAAGGAAATTGGCTGATGAATGAGGTGCAGGTGTGGCAAGGTGATTGTGATGCAGTGACTCATGGGGAATGTAGTTCGGGTGTGGTGCAACAGTATGAGAGGTGCTAGTGTCCAAGTGACATCTGGTGGTTGATGGGTGGAATGGTCCTGAGTGGAGTGCCCTCTACTGAAGTTAATGGGCACTCCATCTAATGATCGTGACAAGTATGAGAGAATTAGGAGTTATAAATTTGCATTCTGCCTTTCTCTTGAGTTCTGAATCTAAATCTCTCAATTCTAGCAATTATTTTCCCGAATTCTGAGGTTAAATCTTTCTATTCAGACTTTTTTTTTTCTCAGAGGAGACTCAGAATTCTGAGAATAGCTAGATATAAAGAATAGATATAAATTCACAATTCTAATCTTTTTTTTTGTAAAATTTTTAATAAATTACTTTTGTTTTCATAATTTGTAGTAGTTTTTTGTCAAACATTTTAATTAGATATGTTTAAATATATATTTTTTTAAAGAAAAAATATATATTTAAACTAATATAAACTAAATTTAAAAAAAAGATTGATGAAAAATATTTTTTATTATTATTATTTAAGTCCAGTAACATATGCTTTGTTGCTTTCAAGTAAATATTTTTTTATGGTTTTATTTTTTATTTTTAGCAGGAAATATGCTTATTGGCAGGAAATGGAAATTTTTGGAAATTGAAAAATGTATTATTTTATATAAGATTCCATGCATAGTTACATAATATTATCATATTTAATATATATATTTAAATTAAAAACTTTTTTTAAATGAAAAGGATTAAAAAAGTTCCACTTTGAATGAATCTTACATTTCTGACTTTTTTTTCCTCAGAAGATATGTAAACAGACTTTTTTCCTCTGAATTCTAAGATAAAATTCACTATTTTCTAAATGTTTTTATTGTGTGACAGAAATAAGATTCCACATGCATCCCTGCCACAAAAATACACAGAACACAGAAAGAAGTTTTTTTTTTTAAAATGCACAGAAAGCAGACAGTGAACAGAAATAAAAACAAGCAGAACGTCCCGTGAAAGCATCATTAAAGCTGGTTTGAGTCACAGCATGAACGAGAATAATGACGAGACATCAGTGAACACTGTGTGCAGTGAGTGAAGCACAACAGATGAGAGAGATTCCAGCGCTTCTGGAGAGATTAGTGCGGTTAAATATAGCAGTCCTTCAGTCAGAACACGAGATAAGGAGCAGATTCCAGTCTGAGACACAGGCTCGTATTACTGACCCCCACAACACAAGAGTGAAGGACTTCCATCATCTGTGTGTGTGTGTGTGTGTGTGTGTGTGTGTGTGTGTGTGTGTGTGTGTGTTTCATTCAGAAAGAGGGATTGTGCCCATGAATGAAAACTGAGACACATTACGTTTAGATTTAGATTTAACACATTATATTTATATTTAATCATTGGGAAAGTCTGTCAGATTTAGGTTCAGTGCTGCTGTTCATCTAGTTACATTAATAATGGTGTTGTTTATTTGTATTAAATTAATATATATGCATTTAATGTAAATTACTGCTTATCAAATTACTGTCAATAATGGGACAATATGAATGACTTAATTTATCAGTTTTTTTTTTCTTATACATGTATTTTAACTTTATGGTGTAATAACCTCAACATAATTGATTTAGCAAAAGATGTTAAAAATGTTTGTGTTTAAATCACAGTAATAAGTACAAAAGTGTCTATAAACAATAAATGTAAAGATATTTTATGTTTTGCATAATGCAAAATTAATTATTTTCTTAGATAACATGAATAAATAAGTGATAAAAAAACAAACGTTAAAATAAAAAAAAAAAACATAATTGAGATTCCCATTGTTTAATGCTATACTATTGGCTGCATATTTGTAGTATATATTGCCTTCTTTAGTTTAATGTAATTAGATAGACTTTTATTTAGTAAGTTGCAGTCTAACAACTTTTAAAAATGAAAAAACATTTCAAATGAGGGTTTGTTTGCATGAAAACTATTAGCTACAATCAATTTGTTCTTCTGCTCTGCAGGTGCCAGAAGAAACGGTGAAAGAAGTCACAGAATACAGCCGGACGATGCTGGAGAAGATGGAGAAGGCCCGGATAGAAGCCAACTACAACGAGGTACTGAAGAGTTTGATACAGACGAGCTGCGCCGCTGGAGATGACAGCGCAGGTGTTTGATGTGAGTGTGTGTGTGTGTGTGTGTGTGTGTGCAGGTGGTGAAGATCTGCCGTGAGTGTGTGGAGAAGCAGGAGAACGTTCTCGCAGACACACACATCTATCAGCTGCGCATGTGGAGCACACTCAGCGAGGTGCTGTCCTACCTGCAGTTCTTCGAGGATGCGGCAACTTACGCGCGCAAGATGGTGGAGGGATACCTGTGAGTGTGTGTGTGTGTGTGTGTGTGAGTGTGTGTGTGTGAGTGTGTGTGTGTGTGTGTGTGTGCATGAGAGAGAGAGTTTAATTCAGTCATGCATGCTTAAAAACAACTTGATATGAGTGTGTGTGTGTGTCTGTGTGTGTGTGTGTGTGTGTGCGTGTGAGTGTGTGTGCATGCATGAGAGAGAGAGAGAGCTTCATTCAGTCATGCATGCTTAAAAACAACTTGATATGAGTGTGTGTGTGTGTGCGTGTGTGTGTGTGTGTGTGTGTGTGTGTGTGTCTGTGTGTGTGTGTGTGTGTGCGTGTGAGTGTGTGTGCATGCATGAGAGAGAGAGAGAGCTTCATTCAGTCATGCATGCTTAAAAACAACTTGATATGAGTGTGTGTGTGTGTGCGTGTGTGTGTGTGTGTGTGTGTGTGTGTGTGCGTGTGTGTGTGTGTCTGTGTGTGTGTGTGTGCGTGTGAGTGTGTGTGCATGCATGAGAGAGAGAGAGAGCTACATTCAGTCATGCATGCTTAAAAACAACTTGATATGAGTGTGTGTGTGTGTGTGTGTGTGTGTGCGTGTGTGTGTGTGTGTGTGTCTGTGTGTGTGTGTGTGTGTGCGTGTGAGTGTGTGTGCATGCATGAGAGAGAGAGAGAGCTACATTCAGTCATGCATGCTTAAAAACAACTTGATATGAATGTGTGTGTGTGTGTGTGTGTGTGTGTGTGTGTGTGTGTGTGTGCGTGTGAGTGTGTGTGCATGCATGAGAGAGAGAGAGAGCTTCATTCAGTCATGCATGCTTAAAAACAACTTGATATGAGTGTGTGTGTGTGTGTGTGTGTGTGTGTATGTGTGTGTGTGTGTGTGTGTGTGTGTGTGTGTGTGTGTGTGTGTGTGTGTGTGCGTGTGTGTGTGTGTGTGTGTGTGTGTGCTCTTGTTTTTGTATCATATCAGGACACAACTCTGTATAATGACATGGGTATGACACAGGTATTACAAGGAGAGGGTGACTTATGAGCACATAACCCATGTCCCCATTTTTCAAAACACTTATAAATCATACAGAATGAGTTTTTTTGAGAAAGTAAAAATGCACAAAGTTTCCTGTGAGGGTTAGGGTTAGGTGTAGAGTTGGTGAAGGGCCATAGAATATACAGTTTCTACATTATAAAAACCATTACACCTATGGGATGAACACACTTTACACAAAAACAAACGTGTGTGTGTGTGTGTGTGTGTGTGTGTGTGTGTGTGTGTGTGTGTGTGTGTGTGTGTGTGTGTGCATGCATGAGAGAGAGAGTCATGCATGCTTAAAAACACCCTTATGTGTGTTAGGGGTGTGAATCATCACTGGTTTCACAATTCGGTTAGATTACGATTATCATGTCAACGATTTGATTCAATTCGATATCACGATGCATCACAATTATATCAAATGTATTTTGTGCTTTTATTTGATCATATATATTATTTTTAAATAATTGCAAATTAATAATAATTAAAAAAAGGTGTTAAGAATTTAACCAACTAAATACAGCTTCAAAACAAACAAGCAAATATAAAATAATAAAGGGAATTAAGTGTATCTAAAGTCAAACACTGAAATGCATGAAGGTCGAGTAATGCATACGCATATTCTGTCTAATGAAGCCTTCTGCTATTTGTATTTTTTCCCCAAATATGTAAAGATCTCGGATTTAAAAACTAGTGTGTGATTTTTTTTATACTGGTAATGATGCAGCAGGCTATAATTGATTACGGTCTATTACTGCAGTGATGCAACAGTTAATTCCAACACACTAATGTGTGCATCTGTTGTATTAGGAAGCTGTACCATCCCAATAATGCTCAGCTGGGAATGGCCACGATGAGGGCCGGCGTGACGCACTGGCAGGCTGGATTCATCGAGATCGCTCATGGCATGATCTGCAAAGCCTACGCCATCCTGATGATCACCCACGGCCCCACACACCCCATCACCAAAGACCTGGAGGTACATTGTTATCTATTATAATATCAGGTTAAATATAAATATATTTTTTTCAACTTGAAAGCATGTAGTAAATTATGCATTATACTCCATATTAATTACTTTCTGTACAATGCATTACATTAAATAACCATGCATAAAGAAATAAATGTATGTATATATTCTTAATAATAAAAAAATAATGCATGCATTACTTTTTACAATAAGTGATTTTATTAGATGCCATGCATAAATAAGTAATAGAACTGAAGATATATACAAATATAATAATATTAAATATATATATATTTTAAAAAATGCATGATGCAAAATAGATGATTTTGTGAAATACCATGCATACAAATAAAAGAAATTAGAATATGTATAGCAACAATGTCATATTAAATGTATAATGCTGTTTTTATGAATAAAACATAAAATATAAGAAAACATGATGCAAAGATTATTCCAATGCATGACTCTGATATACAGTACAAGCTTCCCAAGTGCATTTGAAAGCAACATATGCATGACTTTTCAACTCCAAAAAGGACTTGTTTAGCATGTGTCACCCGAAAAATGAGCAGCATGTGTGTCCCATCAGGCCATGCGCATGCAGACGGAGATGGAGCTGCGCATGTTCAAGCAGAACGAGTACATCTATCACTCCATGCGTGAGGCGGCCCTGAAGAACCAGCCCATGAGGATGATGGCAGAACCCGTCACCGAGAGCATCAAGAACCTGTTTCGCAGAAAGTGAAGCGCAACGCTGTGACAAACACACTCAGGTCGACGCTTTCAATCAGAAAGAGGAACCACAGCAGCAATATTCAGAATATACACTCTTAGAAATAAAGCCATAGAAAAAGAAGGTTCTTCACATTTTTAAAAGTTAAGAAAGATACGATTCTTTGCCTGAATGGTTCTTTGTGGAACCAAAAATGGTTCTTCTAAGCCATCTTTCTTTATTTTTAGGAGTGTATGTAAAGAATAGGAAGCAAATCTCACACAGCGCTGCTTCAGATACAGATTCTGCATTTTCTAGATTCATTTCTCTACGTGATGATTGTGTGACAACTCGAATGAGACTTTTTTAAAACTCTTCTTTGTTTTTGAGTGTCATTAAAGTTTTTTGTAATTAAAATTTCATCAGGTTTGAAGTATGATGTTTGTGTTTTAATTTGAAAGAGATTTCCTCTCAGTGTTTCTCCTCAAACAAGACAAATGAGTCAATAGCCATTTCATATTTGTTATATATAAATGTATTTTTTTCACGTTTATTTAAAAGTTTTAGCAATTTTTTTTAGTTATTAAATTATTAAAATGATTTATTAAATTTTATTCATTAGCTTTAGTTTGATTAGTTAGTTTTTTCAGCTGAAATAAAATAAGTTTACTTTTTTAACCTTCATTTCATTTAATATGTATTTTATTTCTAATAAGGAAATTTACATGATATTGTTTTATTTGTAGATGAACACATGCACAACACAAACCTCCTCTTTCAGAGAATACAGATCAACACACAAATCAGATTTTGAGAGATCTTTAATAAAACATCCCACTGTTTTTAGGCCATGCGTTTGCTGGTCCTCTTGTAGACGAGGCTGCCGAGAGTCAGAGTCTGAAACACAACAGCACTCACATGAGTTTAACTCTAGAAAACTCTAGAAAACTAAAGACTGTTCTCACTCACATCGATCAGTGTGTTTCCCTCCAGCAGCTCGGTGACAGACGTGACTTTGTTCAGGACGGTCTTCAGCTTGTTTCCCTCTTTATTCACGACAGCCTAGAACACAAACCACAGCGTTATCATCAGTGCAATGAGATGCTTGTAAACTCCTGCATGCAGGTCTCTGAGTGCAGCGTCACCTTGATCTTCTCTCCGGTCAGGGATTCGATCTCAGCCTCCTGACCGATGGTGAAGCTGTTGACCATGACTTTGGCTCCGGTGGTGACGGTCACTTTGAACTGAGCTCCGTTCTCCTCGATCTCAGTCACGCTCTTGATATCTTTGCCTTTCTCAATCAAATCATCAGGAAGACCTGAAACCATAATCAAGTGATGAGCAATGCTATGCATGAAACATTCAATGCAATACATGAAACTAATCATGCATAATATGAAATGATCAATGCCATACATAAAACAATTAATGCAATACATGAAACATTCAATGCAATACATAAAAAACTCTATGAAATACATGAAACATTCAATGCAATGCATGAAACAAATAATGCAAAATATTAAATAATCAGTGCAATACATAAAACAATGCAATACATGAAACTAATCATGCGTAATATGAAATTATCAATGCCATACATAAAACAATTAATGCAATACATAAAACACTCAATGCAATACATGAAACATTCAATGCAATACATGAAACAAATAATGCATAATATGAAATTATCAATGCCATACATAAAACAATTAATGCAATACATGAAACACTCAATGCAATACATGAAACACTCAATGCAATACATGAAACATTCAATGCAATACATAAAAAACTCTATGAAATACATAAAACACTCAATGCAATACATGAAACATTCAATGCAATACATGAAACAAATAATGCATAATATGAAATTATCAATGCCATACATAAAACAATTAATGCAATACATAAAACACTCAATGCAATACATGAAACACTCAATGCAATACATGAAACATTCAATGCAATACATAAAAAACTCTATGAAATACATAAAACACTCAATGCAATACATGAAACACTCAATGCAATACATGAAACAAATAATGCATAATATGAAATTATCAATGCCATACATAAAACAATTAATGCAATACATGAAACACTCAATGCAATGCATGAAACAAATAATGCAAAATACGAAACACTCAATGCAATACATGAAACAAATAATGCAAAATACGAAACACTCAATGCAATACATGAAACAAATAATGCATAATATGAAATGATCAATGCAATACATAAAACAATAATGCAATACATGAAACATTCAATGTAATACATGAAACAAATAATGCATAATAAGAAATAATCAATGCAATACATGAAATACTCATTCATTAACATCCGTTAAGTTCATTAACATCCAGCATTCAGTTTAGTGTTGCACTCACCGACGGCCTTCATGAACTCCACGAATCCCTCCTGACTCTCCAGCTGATATTTGCCAGCGAACGACATGCTGACCAGTGAATGTAGAATAAGTCCAGAGAGTCGAAGAGATGCTTTTATATCTTCAAACACGCAGATGAAGAATCATTAATCTGACTGGATAAATCTGATTGGCCGATTACTGTCAAATCAGGTTAAATGTCAGATGGGGTGAAACTATAAAAGGTTCGGTTTGATCAGATCCCGGCCTTGACCTTTGCCCTCATCAGCATGACATCATCACCAGGGCTATCTATTGTCAGAGTTAAACACTATTGTAGTTTGTAATATTTTCAGTTAGGTTTTTATTTTAATATTTTCTGCTTTCACTTAGATTTTAGTGGAGGTTTTAGTGCTTCCATTGTGTGTTTTTGTCATTTCTATTTTTGTTCATTTGTCAGTGTTTTTTTTTATATTGTTTTATTCATTTTTATTAATGTATTAATTTAGTTTTATCTGTTTTAGTACTTCAAATTGAACTAAATGAAAATAAGTAATGTTGCCTAGTTAAAATTAGTTTTATTTTTTATTTTATTTCAGTTCACAAGGTTCAATAAGTAAGGTAAAATAAGTTTGAATTATTTTAGAACTTGAAATTAAACCAATCAATCATTTTAATAAAAAATGTTGGCTTGGCATCTAGCAAAAAATTAATTAAGTTTATAAAAATTATAATTAATTCTATTTCAGTTAACATTTATAAAATGTTTGTGTTTTGCCAGTTTTGTTATTTTTCATGTCTAATATAGTTTACATTTTTAATTTAATTTAATTTAATTTAATTTAATTTTAGTTTAGTTTAAATTAGGCTAGCATTTCGAGTTCAAAATTAAAAAATTCTCCATAAAAAATTAGAAATGTTGGTGTGCCAACTAGCTGAAATAAAAAATGTATATTATAAAAAAATTACATAACATTTTATTCAAATTTGTTTTCTTTTTCTTTTATTTTTAGTGACACATATACTGTAAGTATCTGTTCCAGATGTTTCTCATATAGTAAAATCATTGGAAATGATGTCATGCTCGTGCACTAATGCGTGTGCTTTCTGCAGATCATGAATCTGTCATGAGTCTGATAAAATAGTGCATGTTTCGCGCTGTCATTATTAGCACAGAGCAGCATTTCTGAGGCCGCTTCGATAATTAACAGCTCGTCAGACGCCGTGCAAATGATCCGTAACTGCAGCATGATCGAGTCCTGCACTGGCATTGATACGGATCAGAAATCAGGCATGTGGGATTTTCCACAGGACAAAACCTTCAGGCCACATCAGATGAAATACAGAGTGGCACAAATGCATGGTAAGCCTGATCTCTAAGCACTGAACTGATTTCTGAGCGTCTCTGTGTCTCATTATCAGCATCACGAACAGCTCTCAGGTCAGCTGCTGTGAGAGCATTACTTCATGTGTACTCTGGACTGCATCTTTCAGAGCTGAGGGATTATCACTGACTCTTATCAACACTTCAAACACTGACGCAGATAACACTTCAACCATAAAGCACCTTTCACACTCCTTATCTCTTAAAACCTGTCTGATGTCAACTGTAAAACAATATTTGATTACAGATAATCTCTATTTTATTAATGGTTTTAGTTGATGATAATAACCCTTCTTAGGATGCCATGCGACGTACAAACCACCTCGATGACCTTTGACCCTTACCCAGTGATTCTACACAGTGACATACTTTATTTACTATCTGCTAGTGTGGTGCTATTATTAGACACAAAAGATTGTAATCCTGCTGTTTTCGAATCATTAGGGATTTATTCAATTTTAGGAGAAAATATAAAAATATTATTTTATTGTCTTTCATGTAATAATTTATTTAGAGATACACTATAATAACTGAACTATTAACTATACTGATAAAACAGTATTATTTAGAATGTTTTTATTTTAATTGTAATTTTGTTTCTGTTTTGGTCGGTCCTTTTTATTTATTTTTTAAATGTGTGTGCGTGTCCATATATATATATATATATATATATATATATATATATATATATATATATATATATATATATAAATATTATTATTTTGGTTATTTTAGTACTTTTTGCTGACTAAGCATTAAGCTGAAATAAAATAGGTATAAAATTTTAGTATGTTATTTCAGTTAACATTTTACTTTTTTGTCAGATTTATTAGTTTTTCTTTTTAAAATGTTTTAAAACAGTTTTATTAATTTAATATTATTAGTTAAACTCAAAAATAAGATAAGCTGCCTTGGCAAGTAGCTGAAATAAAACAAGTTTATATCTTATTTTATTTCAGATCATGTTTATTTCAAGTAATCCAAATGTTTTAATGGTTTTAAAATCAAGCAGTCAGTGATTCATGCTCTAGATGATTTGCATAGAGGCGGAGCTTCGTCTGTCCCGCTCGTCTCATTGGTGGATTCTGTTGAGCTGCAGGATGTTTCTGTTCTTCAGCCAATCATGGTTGAATGGTTGCTGCCGCTCTTCATCTTCATCATCATCATCATCGTAACATAAACACATTACAGCACGCTGAGTCTCCTCAGATTATGAGCTGCAGTATCAGAGACGCTATAAACCACTGCTCTTTGATCTCGCCCGAGTCCGCTCATACCTTTATGATAACACATTTTATTAATATTTTAAATGTGTTTTTGTTTTTTACTTTTTCAATTGTAGGTACTTCAGTACAAATATATTACATGTTGCCTTAGTAAATACCTGAATTGTTTTTCCCAGTTAACATTTATTTCATTTGTTTTAGAATAATAACCAAGCTTAGGACACAATGTGGCCGTTCATGACCTTTGACCTATAACTCTACATAAGGAATATTTAGCATCTGTTAGTGTTGTGAACAGATGAAATTCTTTGTGTTTAATCATGAATGTATCATACAAATATCTTCTGGTTTGTTGAGCTGGATTTACTGTTGAGGGTCAGAGGGTCTCTGGGAACTTGGTTGCCCCCTACAGGACAGCTGGAACACACACACACACACACACACACACACACACACACACACACGGGAGATACTTAAGAGTTCATAAACACGGTGAGAGAGGTGTCAGTATCATCAGATAAAGACGGTCAATCAGAGGTTTTATATTCTCACCTGATGAACAGATTCGTCTGTGTTAATTAACACTAATCAGACTGTAATTAAGCAGAGAAACAGAAGGTCACTGGAGGCTGAAGCTGCTCGTCTTCTCTCGTCAGATCCACACACACATCACACTGTTGACCGAGGCTGAAGAACATGCTAAAATGCATTAATCAGACACGATGAGCTGATGTTGTTCTTAATGAAACACGATGTCGTTTAAACAGGACAGCCGTGTGGAATTATGGGTAGGGGTCAAAGGTCACGAGTCAGGGTGGTTTGCTCTGAGCGTAGACGCAGTCGCTTCAATCCTCCGCAGCGTTTCGGAGAGGAATGGAGATGTGTATCTAGTGTTTCCTTATTTTTGAGCAGGAAAGCACAGGCTTGTTGACTTCCTCTCCCTCCCTTCCTTCCTTCTCTGCGAAGGTACTCATCTGAAAAATGAGAACAAAGTGATTGTTCCTGTTCTCTTTCTTAAGTCACTTCAAATGCTGTTTGTGCGGCTGGAGCTCATTGTGAGGAGAGCAGAGCAGGAGACAGGTAAGACACACACACACACACACACACACACACACACCGATGCGCTTTACAGGTGCAGGTGTTCAGTTACGGATCAATATGGATTCTTTAATAATCAAATGCTCACATGCTGAAAATTGACTTCAAAATATCCCTGTATTTAAAAAATAACATCCATAACAATTCAAATATTTGTATTTTTCAGATGATATAGTTTCAGTATATATGTATAAAATATACTTATATTTTATATTTCCCGAATTGAATCAATTTTCAGTGTATATGGACTACACGCTGCAAAAATTATTTTCTTCTTCAGGATTTTTGTTGGGTTTTCTGAAATTAAGACATAATTATTTGAGATGAAATTTAGCAGAAGATAACATCTGGAAAAAGGATCAAAATGAACCTAACTTGTGCTTTCAACATAATAAACTCAAATCAAAATAAACTCTGTTTTCTCTTTGAATTCAGGTGATTTGTCTGAGCCCTTTGACAGATATTTGATTTGTTTTAAGCATAAACTCTCTTCATTTTGCTTCATTTTTCAGAAAATATATTGTGCTTCTTAAGATATTTCCACCAAATATTCTTTGATTTGATATTAAACTGCATTTATTTGTTATGCAAATATGTTTTAATATGCAAATTGCATGTGTGTAATATGCAAAGGAAAGCACTTTGTATTTAGTGCATGTAGTGTTTGAGTCTGAGGATAGTTTCTGTCAGTGTTTGTGTCATTCATCTGTTGAAAGCAGAAGTGTTTGGTGTAGTTGTTCTTGAGCCGGTCTGTTTGATTGTAATCCGCTCGAATGACAGCACCAGATACAGGCTTGTAATGAAAAAGAGAAGTTCCAGTCCAAACGCAGTGAAAGTGAAACACAGAGGAACAGCAGAGAGGAAGAGAGGAGCTGTCTGACTGATTTGGTTAACACTATTCCAACAAACACTGACAAATCAGCTGTTTTCTGGAGCAGCGTGAATCAGTCTTTGTGACAGGAACACAACAGGATTTCTAGTTCTAGTTCACAGCAAAGCCAGTGAAGATCTTTCAGCAGAAAAACATTCTTAAATGCATTTACTTAGGAAGCAAAATGACAAAAAAATGCATCAGTTTATGCTTAAAACATGAAAATATTTGCCAGTGGAGTCAAGGAATGAAAATAAAATTCAAAGATAAAACAAGATTATTTTTGGACCGCCTTTTGCTGATTTTTTCTTGTTTTAAGCACATTTTGATTCATTTTTTACTTGATTTAAGAATGTTTTGAGATTTGTGCAAGAAAGTGACACAGAAACACTGAGTAAGAGAATTATTGGTTTGCAGTGTATGGTGTTTGCGACACTAATATCAGGGTTCGATTCCCAGGGAATGCATGAACTGATCAAACTTGAATGCGATGCAAATCACTTTGGATGAGAGCCTCTACCAAATGCATGAATGCAATAAATGGGATTTGTAGTATTAATTTACAACAAAGTCAGTCAGAATGCCTTCATGTAGCTGCAAATTACATGAAGGCTCATAAATATAATCTTGATTTGAATTCATTATATCTATTATTTCATTTATTCTTGTTTTAAGCATAAACTCGCTTAATTTTGATGCATTTTTCAGACTGAGGTCATATTGCTTCTTAAGTAAATGCATCTTGATTTAAGGATGTTTAGATATTAGTACTAGAAAACAAGACAAAAACACTGGAGTAAGAACATCATTTTTTTGCAGTGGCGCTTGCGTCGCCAAGGTCTAGGGTTTGATGGGACGCATGAACCGATCCAACATGAATGCAATGCACATGACTTTACATAAAAGCATCTGCCAAATGCATGAAAGCAGTAACCCATCGACGTGTTTCCGCAGGATGATTCTCACACTCGAGATCTGAGCGTGTAGAAACCTCCAGCATGGATCCGACCGAGAGCGAACGCAAGCGTCCAGAGGACTTCTCGAGCAGAAGCGTCGATCTTTCTCTTCTCCCCTTCTACCCCGTCGTCCCTCAGCCGCACCGATTCATCCCAGACATGATCGACCTGAACCGACTGCGTCTCCATCGCGTGATCCAGGTGAAGCAGGAGACGGTGAAGCCTCTTCCGCTGTGGCCTCCATCGCCTCCGTTACTCCTGCGCTCTCCTGCTCCATACTTCCCCTCCTTCCATCCCAGTCTGGTCCCGTTCCCGTTCCTCCAATTCTCTTCGAACCCCTTCTACACCACCGAAGCCACACGGTTTCGCCGCAGGAGCCAAGAAGCCGGCAAACCGGAGAAGCTGAACGTGCACGTGGACGACAGCTACTACGTGGATGTGGGCGGCGATCAGAAGCGCTGGAAGTGCCGCCTGTGCGAGAAATCCTACACCTCCAAATACAACCTGATCACACACATCCTGGGCCACAGCGGCATCAAGCCGCACGAATGCAACCTCTGCGGGAAACTCTTCAAGCAGCTGAGCCACCTGCACACACACATGCTGACGCACAAGGGCACGCGGCCGCACAAGTGCCAGGTGTGTAGACATATAACAAAGTAACTAATTACGTTACTTCGTTACTTTTTATGGAAAGTAATGCATTATGTTACTTCTATGTTGATGTATCTTTGCCCAACCTTGTCTACAGGTGTGCCACAAAGCCTTCACGCAGACCAGCCACCTGAAGAGACACATGATGCAGCACAGCGAGGTCAAGCCCTACAGCTGCGGGGTCTGTGGGCGGGGCTTCGCGTATCCCAGCGAGCTGCGCGCGCACGAGCTCAAGCACGAGCGCGGTCAGGAGAACGTGTGCGTGGAGTGCGGGCTCGACTTCGCGACGCTGGCGCAGCTCAAGCGTCACCTGACAGCGCACCGCGGCCCCGTGCAGTACGACTGCGGCGAATGCGGCAAGAGCTTCCAGTATCCCAGCCAGCTGCAGAACCACATGATGAAGCACAAGGACATCCGGCCGTTCATCTGCAGCGAGTGCGGGATGGAGTTCGTCCAGTCACACCATCTCAAGCAGCACGCGCTCACGCACAAGGTACGAGCAGGTGACGCACGCGGCATGGGGAGAAACGGAAGTTCAGTTTCAGGCCTTTAATAGATAAAGAAAAAAAAAATACAAGAAAAATGTCAAAACACAACAAAATTACTAAAACTTAAATTAACTTAAATTATAATGAGAATGGACATTTTTTAAATTAAAACTATACTGTAATTTTTAAAGATAATTACAGTAGAAAATACCACTTTAGTCTTTA
This sequence comes from Carassius gibelio, assembly GCF_023724105.1. NCBI lineage: Eukaryota > Metazoa > Chordata > Actinopteri > Cypriniformes > Cyprinidae > Carassius > Carassius gibelio. The sequence goes on along the minus strand of NC_068403.1, from coordinate 1,226,949 downwards.
ATATTTAAAAAGAACAAAAACTAATAAAAATGGCCAAAACACAACAAAATTACTAAAACTTTAACTAAATTTATAATGAGAATGGACAATGTAAAAATTAAAACTACACTGTAATTTTTTTAAGATTATAACAGTAGAAAATACAACTTTAGTCTTTAGTATAAAAATAAATAAATAAAAAACTACAAAATTAAATTAAAATACAACATTATTAAATAAACACAAAAAAATTACTAAAACCTGAACTAAAAATATAATGAGAATGGACAATTTAAAAATAAAAACTACTGTTAAATGTTTAAAGATTAGTAGAGTACAAAATACAACTTTTGTCCTGTAGTATAAACAAAACAACAACAACAACTAACAAAATGGCAAAAGTACAACAAAATTACTAAAACTTTAACTAAAATTATAATGAGAATGAAAAACGTAAAAATATAAACTACGATACAAAATATTTTTGATCGTAATTACTGTATTACAACTTCAGTCTATAATATTCAAAAAGTACAAAAACTAATAAAAATTGCAAAAACACTACAAAATTACTTAAACTAGAACTAAAATTATCATTAGAATGGAAAAGGTAAAAATAAAGACTATACTATAATTTTTTATAGTTTATTACAGTAGAAAATACAACTTTAGTCTTTAATATTTAAAAAGAACAAAAACTAATAAAAATGGCCAAAACATAACAAAATTACCAAAATTTTAATTAAAATCATAATTAGAATGGAAAATCGAAAAATAAAAAATACACTCTAAAATACTTTTATTTGAAGATTACTGCAGTACATTTTACAACAAAATACAATTTCAGACTTTAATTTTTAAAAAGGACAAAAAATTAAAATTAAAATGGCCAAAGCACAACAAAATTACTGAAACTGTAACTAAAATAGAAATGAAAATGGAAAACATAAAAATACAAATATCACACACTAAAAATTTTCTGAATATTATTACACTGCGAAAAACGACTTTAGTCTTGAATATTTTAAGAAAAAAAGAAAAATGGCAAAAACACAACAAAATTACTAAACCTTTAATTAACTTAAATCATAATGAGAATTTAAAATGTAAAAATAAAAACTGCATTGTAATTTTTAAAGATTATTACAGTAGAAAACAACTTTAGTCTTTAGTAAAAAAAATTAATACAATGGCAAAAAAAACACAAAAAAATACTAAATTACTTAACTAAAATTATGAGAATGGAAATTTGAAAAATTAAAAAACTACACTGTAATTTTTGAAGATAATTACTGTAGAAAATACAATTTCTTCAATATTAAAAATAACAAAAACTAATAAAAATGGAAAAAGCACAACAAAGTTACTGAAACTGTAACTTAAATAGAAATGAGAACACATAAAAATAAAAATTACATACACAAAAAAAACAATTTCAAAAGATTATTACATTGCAAAACACAACTTCAGTCTTGAATATTTAAAAGAAAAAAAGGAAAAATAGTAAAGAAATTACACTGTAAAAATATTTTTTTAAAGATTACTGCAGTACATTTTACAAGAAAATAAAATTCTGACTTAGAATGAAATAGAATGAAAACTAATAAAAATGGGTGAAAATAAATTATGAAAACTTTAACAAATATTAAAATAAAAATATAAACAACACTGTAAAGTTTTTTTTGAAGATTATGGTGGTTCATTTTACAAGAAAATACAATTTCAGTCTTTTTCAAAAGAACAAAATCTAATGAAAATAGATTCAAAGGGAATCAGGGTATCTTGGGGATCCTTTTTTCAATGCAGTTCACATAAAAAACATCAAAATTGTACTTTTCTAAATATATTTTTAAAATGTAACTACTGTAACTACACTGCAAAAAGTAATATTCATCAGTTTTTTGTGTCTCATTTTCCAGTAAAAATAGCTAATCACGCATACATCAACATGCATTTATTTAAAAAGCAAAATTAATTAAAATATTGTGTTTTCAAAAATCAAATATTTATTTTTTGTTTTAATCATAAACTCAATTGATTTGGATTTTTTTAAACAAAACGACTTATGTCATGTTGCTTCTCAAGTAAAAAAAAAAGTCTGATAAACTTGGCATTGTATATTGCAACTGTCTATGAATGGTATTTTCAAAGATAAAAGCATCCGCTAAATGCATAAATGTAAATGTATCTTGATTTAATTATGTTTATATATTTGGACTGGATAACAAGAAAACAATTACTGAGGATGTGAAGAAGTTTTCGACTCATAAACAGCAGTGAAAAAAACAAAACAATGTAAAGAAACATCAATGCAATGGTAAATGGAGACTTAGTTTGAAAAGGAAGAAGAAAACACTTCCATTTCTCCTGTTGCTAATGACAAAGGTCAGGCATCAATCAAATTAATATTCGAAGTCACATGGTGCAGTAGATGTCTAGTCAAAATAGACTAATGATACATGAACAGATTGAGACAACCTCATCCTGAAATAATCATCAACAAATTATTTTTTTATTATTATTATTTTTTTCTTGTATGATAAGAATGTGTCATTAATTGATAAAATATGGAAGCAAAACTAATTAAGAAGCACACATTTACGGTATATAAACCTAACAGAGAGTTCAGTCCTTGATTCTGATTGGCTGAGCCGTGTTCAAAGCTGTTCTAAATGACTCTACAATGTAACAAACACTTTTGTTTACGTTTGTGTGTTGCTCGGCAACCACTTTGTAGCAACCACAACTGTTTCTGAGGAGCTACATTGTTTGGTGGAAGAATACTGTTGTTATTAATATCATCATTACACATTATCTGCTCTGTTTTATTTTGTGAAATCTTACTACGTGTATGGAATAACTGGTTTATAACAACATTAAGCCCCGTGAAGCCGTGATTTACAGTGAATTTATAACAGCGCCCCTCAGCAGTGATAAATTCACTGTAAACCACGGCTTCATGGGACTTATTGCTTTATAACCTCATATTCCTGTAGCTCAAACACCCTAATCATGCCGCTCGCAACACCAAGGTCATGGGTTCGATTCCCAGGAATGCATCAAATGTAAATTTTAGATGAAATCTACGTTGCGTCTGCTAGACGCATGGGGTTCCTCATGGCCTGCTCCTCCTCATCTTTCAGGGAGTGAAGGAGCACAAGTGTCGCATCTGTGGCCGTGAGTTCACGCTGCTGGCGAACATGAAGCGACACGTTCTGATTCACACCAACATCCGAGCGCATCAGTGCCAGCTGTGCTACAAGAGCTTCGTCCAGAAGCAGACGCTCAAGGCGCACATGATCGTCCACTCCGACATCAAGCCCTACAAGTGCAAGGTGCGTTAAAGATGATTTTTTTATTTACAATTGTCGTCCGATTCCCACAGATGCATGTTCTTGTTTTGAGCACAAACTAGCTCTATTTTGTTCGATTTCTCAGAAAACAAGACTTCAGATTTAATTTGGCTCATCCAGTAAATGTCTCTTGATTTAAGGATGTGTGAATGTTCGTACTAGAAACCAAGACACAAATACTGAGAAAGACATTCTTCTTTTTTCTTTGAATTGCTTGCAACATTTAATGCCATGTCTTTAAAAGTCAAGACTTTCTCCTCTGATTTAAGGCCTAAATTGATCTGCAGAAACCCTGTTAATGGAGTAACTGAACCAGCGTTGGGTTTTATAATGCAAAGCTGCTTCTATAAGTGGATTAGACACCAAGAGCTCCTAAAGAACCACACAAGCAACTCCTGGTGTGAATGAAGCTGATTGTGATTGTGAATGTAAAGCGTGATGAGGATGCACATGCGTGTGATGACTAGATGTGTTTTTGGCAGCTGAGTGTCTCCTCGTCTATAGGAAGGATATCGCTGCACAAACTGAGCGTGTAACAATGGCTCTCTCGTCCCCCGAGAACAAACCCCACAAATAGATTTCATCTCGCTTTCTCTTGTGCTCAGGAGCACTTCCTGTTTTCTCACGGTCCGTTCGGACAGTTTACAGTCCCTCTATCCTCCTGAAGGAAAGGAAAGGACCACCCTAATTAAAAGAATAAAATAAAAGAGCAGAGAGGAACTCCTTCATATTCCTGAAACTCACCAGTCATGATTCAGTCTCTCTTTCCTCTTTCAAATGCTTTCAGAGAAATGCCATGAGATAAAGATTTCTTACAACGACAACCAGTCACTGCATTACCCTCAGAGAAATATGACATTACATGTAAAGATCATGTTCATGAAGATATTTAGTAAATCTCCTAGCGTAAATATATCAAAACTTCATTTTTGATTAGTAATATGCATTGCTAAGAACTTGATTTGAACAACTTTAAAGAAGATTTACTCAATATTTAGATTTATCAAATATTGTTTTTCGAACAAACCACACATCACTGGAGAGATGATTTATTCAGATGATGCATAAATCTCAATTTCCCAAAATTGATCTTTATGACTGGTTTGGTCTCAGAAATCTAAGTTTGCATCCCAAAATTCAGTTTTTGTTTTTTTGTCCTGTCTCAGAATTAAAAAAATAAAATAAAATAAAAAATAAAATAAAAAATAACAATAAGGTAATTGCAACTTTTTATCTTTCCTAATGGAATTTTTTTTTAATTATTTGTTTATTATTTTCTTTTTAAAAAAAATTTCAGTTTTGAATTTATATCTCACAATCCTGAGTTTTGTAATAATTGTGATAAAAAATAATTATAATAAAAAAATATATATATATATATATATATATATATAAACTCAGAAAAGTGAGAAAAAAATCAGCATTCTGACAAAGTTGCAAATACCTTTTTTTATTGTTTTATTTTATGACAAGCTTCGGTTACACTTTATTTTAAGGTGTCCCTCTTACAGTGCAATTATACATTTAATTACTGAGTAATATTAATGAACTGCATGCATGTACTTTACGGTTGTGGTTTGGTTCAGGGTTACTTGCATGTAAACATGAATAGTTATTATAATAGTAACTCGGACACCTTCCAGTAAAGTGTTTGACAGAGCTTTGCTAGAAAGATCTCTGAAGAGTTCCTCTCTTTACAGCTGTGTGGGAAGGAGTTTAACCGAATGCATAATCTGATGGGACACATGCACTTGCATTCTGACAGCAAACCCTTCAAGTGTCTTTACTGCGCCAGCAAGTTCACCCTGAAGGGGAACCTGACGCGCCACATGAAGGTCAAACACGGCATCATGGACCGAGGCCTGGACGCTGGCGGTGAGAACATCTTCTCTTACTCTGTGTGTGAGCTACTGATGATGCTTGTGCCGCAGGGACAGATCTGTGGCTCTTCTCAAGCTGATGTTGGTCTTGTGTGATGCTCTCAGTCTTCAGGAGACGAGGACGGCTGTGTCTCTCCGCTCCTCTGCGAGTCCTGTCCCGCATCGGTCAGGAACAGCCCTTCGATCTGTCGCAGAAGTCTCAGTCTGACGGCGCGAGCTCGGGCCGAGAAGAAGACGAGGACAGTCTGTACCGAATGAGCCAGGACAGTCCTGACCTCTACAGGACCCCAGAAGAAGAAGAAGAAGAAGAAGAAACCAGACGACAGCGATAGAGAGGAGCACTTCTGAGGGACCACCAGACACAGACTCACAGACAAATGTCAAAAGTGTACACAAATCTACAAACACTGCCAAAAAATGAAAAACAGAAAAGATCTAAATGTTCTTGAATTGAGGAGTTTTTAAGCCATGAAACATGTGCCAAAGTTAAGAGAGTTTATGCTTAAAACTAGACAAAATATCTCCCATTGGAGTCAGAAAAATTAACTTAATTATAATAAAGGAAACAAGTTTATTTTGATTGCCCCAATGGAAAATATCATTCTTGCTTTGAGTTAAATTTTGAACAGTAAAAATTAAAAGTGCATTGAAAAAAAAAAAAAAAAAAAAAAAAAACTAAAAAGTGTTTGTGTCTTGTTTTCTAGTATAAATACCTAAAAGTCTTGAATTACGATTGTTGCATGATTTAAGATATTAAGTCTTGTTTTCTAAAAAAAAATAATAATAATCTAAATGTTGTTAGCTTTTACTTAAACCAAGCAAAAATAATTTAATTTAAAGGCTAAACAATATTATTTTTCTTGCCCTTTTGGCAGATATTTTTGCTTGTTTTAAGTAAAAACGAACAAAATTTATATATATATATTCTTTAACAGAAAACAAGACACAAACACTAAGTAAGAGAATGATTTTTTTGCATTGTAAATGCATTTTGATTTATGAATATTTACTGGAAAACAAAACAAAACATCATTTTATTTTTTGCAGTGAAAGTATCTTGATTTTCAGACGACGTGTAGCAAGTTTAGTTTACTTTGGTAATATCTCATAATGTTTAATGAAATTAATATAATTGAGAGAAGGAAACTGATATATTTCTGACCATTCTTGCTAATTGCCTTCAGTGGAGGTGTTCTTGCTCTAAAATGTTCTGACTTTGATCAATTAATGACGAATGGTTTGACGCAGAACTGACTGATTTATGATTTTTGATAGTTTCATGATTTTATTTGCATCTGAATCAACTGCAGTGTGAATGCTGATCAATATTTAATATAATAAATTCATTTTAAGATTACACTTTTGACTTTTAAATGCAACGACAACAGCACAGAATCACAGAAGGGGAAACATAGATTAGAAAGCGATCATCATGAAGATCTTAGTGTTGAAACAATAATAAAAATAAATGTTCACAGCAAAAAATAAATAAATAAATTATGTATATATAATATAGTTTCTTGGATATATATATATATTTTTTTTTAGTTTACTGCAAAAAAAAACCCATTTTTTTATTATTATTATTTAGTTACTTATTTCGTTTTTTTTTTTTTTTTTTTTTTTTTTTTTACTTCTCTTGCCAGTATAAATATCAAACTAATCTTCAATAAAGATAAATTTAATTGAGAAGCAAAACGGCTCAACAAGTCTCATTTTTGGAAGAAATTATCAAAATTTTATTTGTTTTTGCTTAAAAACAGAAAGAAAGAAAGAAAAAAAATTCCAGTGCAATAAAACAATTTTCTCTAAATGAAAATATTTTTTTTTTCTCGATTTATTGACAGGTATGTTTCTTTTTTTAATTCTTAATTTAATTCATTCTTTTAGAAAATAAGAAATCAAGTTACTATATATTTATTTTTTATTTATTTTTTGCATTGTTTATACCTAAAAATATGAGAAAAACTAACTTCAAAATTCTAAGGGAATATAATAAAAATATATATTTTTTTCTTTCCCGATTGGCAGATTTTTTTTATCATAAACTCAATTAATTCAAATACATCTTTCAGAAAACAAAATGTAATATCTTTAGTCATTCTGAGTTTAATTTGAACCTGGAGCTTAAAGACCAGTAAATACTGTTACAGTAAAATATCAGAGCAGCCAGCCAAGCAAAATATATTCTTGAGTAAACTTAACGGTAGTCTATTTTTACTCTACAACCTTTTGGACAGGTTTTCTTCCTTAAAAAGAGGAACACACTTCCTCAGCAGAGAAACGGAAGTGTTGGAGAATAAGCCGAGTCCAAAGCCTTTAACGCACTTCTCATTGTGGATGCCTATTGTTTCCAAGAAAAAGAACAAAAACTAATCGGATTTTTACAACAATAACAAAAAATGTGGTTGCACACTTTCAGTTCACAAATAGAAAAGGAGAAAAGCATCCAGCACATATACACACATAATTATAGTTTTTGAGCATCTCTGAAAGACATCCAATGCATTTTTTTTCTGATAGTAGAAATAAATTAAATTCAATAATGATTTCTGAAGATCATGTGACAGTGAAGACTGGAGTTATGATGCTGAAAATTCAGTTGTGCATCACAGAAATAAACTACATTTTAAAAGATACACACACAGAGAACATCTGTTTTAAATAGTAATAATATATCACTATTTTTACTGTATTTTAATTAAATAAAAGCAGTCTTTTGAGTAGAAGAGACCGTTTTCAAATCCCTGTGTGAGAATATTTAGCTCTCAGGCCTTTTTTAGGCACCACACCTTCTGGGGATTTGTCCTGATGAAACTCTGAGAGCAAAGAGGAAGTGCTCAGATCCTCTTCCTGTCTTCCGATCACCTCAATGTTTCATTTGAAGCCTATGAAAACACACAGAATCAGGTACTGTGAACCGTCGCTGCTGAACTGAAAGTCCTGGATGAATCAGGACAAAGGGGCTTCTGTAAACACAGAGAAAAATAACACACAAAAAACAGATTTTCTGTTCACTTCTACTTCTGTGTGACCAGAGCCTGCGGTTAATGACCCCATCCTTGAGAACAGACTCACGCAGGCTTTAAAAGAACATTTTCCAAGCAAAAAAAAATCATAATAAATTGGAAAATATTTGCAAAAAAATATTTGTAAATATATTCACATAAAAATTTTTATCTCCATTTTTTAAAACTATTTTTTGTATTATTTTTCCTTATTTTATAAGCATTAAAAAATATTTTACCCTCTATATATTTCAATCGGAGAAAATGCATTCACTTCAGGATTATAATGGTTAAATAAAAAAACATACTTTTAAAAAATAAAATAAAATAAACAAGCCTAGATAAAGTCATGTTTGATGCTCGAAATAAAATACAAAAACTTAAACTTATTTTATTTTAGCTTGTTTCCAATGCAGCCTTTTTTTAATTTTCCAACTAAAACTTAAATATAAATTAATAATAACTGTTAATTAAAAATCTACCTACTAAAAATTATAAAAGCACACAACTAAAAGGCTAAAACTTCAACTAAAGTTAACACTAAAGCAGAAAATATAAAAATTTTGAAATTATAACTCAAAGGATACTCTAATGTGTTGTCTCTAAAATACATTAAAAATAAATAGTTGAAACTAAATATATTTTCAATTTCAAGATTTTTATTTATTTATTTATTTACTTTGCTATTTACAGCATGTATTTAAAATATATTTAGGTCATATTTTGGGTTTCTTCAGTCATCTGACATCTTTCAGGTCTCTAAAAAACAGTTTTAGATGAATGACTGCAGTGAAGGGAAAGAGTTTTAATACAAAGAGCTCAGTTCATGTAAACTGTGAGTGTTTTTGGTTTCTGTCGATTGTAAAAGCAGTCGGTTCCTCTGAGGATGTTTAGAAAGTGTATTTTGTTATGTATGTGTGTTTCTGAGGTGTATTTTTAAATCGTTTTCAAATCCGCGGAGATTATGAGATTAGAGCGCCCTCTATCGGACACACCTACCATCGCACCACGTGACACCAGAGGCGTGTATAAATAATATTATTATTATAATTGCACTTATATAGTATTCAAACGCATTCCTTGGTTTTCAATTCATTTGTTGAATTATTGAAAATAATTAAAATAATTTTAACCGTTCAACGTGCTAGCTTCAGAGTAGACTAAACCATTAGTGATGCGCAGGGTTGGTTGATTAAATACCAATGTGCTATAAAATACAAGGTGTATACCTTTGATATAGCTAACAAATTCTGTCTATCCACCTATAAGTGTTAGTAATAATAAATTATTTCTAAATGTTATACATCCAAGCGATTCAAATCGCGGGGGTTGTGCGAACCTCCCTCTTCTCGCCGAATGGTTCAGTCTAAAGATGGCGGCTTCCATCCTGCAGCGTTGTCTGTCTCCTGTAAAATCATTTACTAAATGCGTCAGTTACACATCGATCGGTGAGTGTCAACATTTATTGATCATAGTTACGCAGTCACACTAAATTCAGATCAGGATGAATATATAAGCCTACGGGTGTGGTTTGTGTTGGAGCCGTGTGAGGAGGTGAATGAAGGTGAATCGCGAGACGCGTCCGTTTGAAGTTACCCGCGTTTTTCACTCAAATTAGTAGTTTTTTTAAATAAATATTATATTAATTATATAAATACGTTATCTGACTGTTCAAGTGATTATACTGAATCGTTGTAAGTGACCGATTTAATAAATCGCGTAAGTTGCTTTGGATAAACGCATATGCTAAATTAAAAAAAGATTAATTAACAGTTAATGAATGTTGTGTGTCAGTCAGGAGATGTCTGCTGTCCTCGGCGTACACAGACTCTACTGTCTGGGATCAGAGACCGAGAGACGTACAGGACCTGGGTGAGACACCTGCTCGTCTGTCTTCATTTCTCATTCTGTCTGGGTTTATTATAAAGCCTGTGCTCTGCAGGTCAACTGGCCTCTCTGATGGACAGAACATACGCGAGGAAACTTCCGGTCAGCTCTCTGCTCATCGCCAGGGTGAGACATCATCTAACATTACATTATACACACAAACATTACATTATAAACACAAAACACGTGTGTGTCCCTGCAGCACAGAAGCAGTCATGAGTATCACAGGTGTATTTGTAGCAATAGACAGCAATACATTGTATGAGTCAAAATTATACATTTCTATTTTATGACAAAAATCATTAGGATATTAAGTAAAGATCGTGTTCTTTAAGTAAATTTCCTACCATAAATATATCAAAAGTAGTAATGTGCATTGCTAAGAATTTCATTTGAACAATTTTAAAGATGATTTTCTCAATATTTAGATTTTTCTGTTGCTCTTTCAGATTCTAGTTTTTCAAATATTGTCCTCCTAACAAACCAGACATCAGTGTAGAGATGATTTAATGCGTGCATTTTGTTTAGTTCATAGATAACTTATCATCAAAAGAGGAAGTGGATCAAGCACAGTATTATCTTTATAAGTAAGTATCACTACAGGACTTTTTAATAAGGTTATTGACTGAGTTATATAGTGCATCTGTGGGGTTTGTTGATGTGTTGGTCTCCGCAGGTTTCGTCACAGTCCAAACTGCTGGTATCTTCGGGACTGGACCATCCACAGCTGGATACGACACTGTCTTAAATACGGTGCCAGAGATAAAGCCCTATACTCGCTGAAGAACAAGGTCTGGACGATGATGGATTATGCTTTCTCACTTCCGCTCACCCTGCATTTATTTGATTAAAAATATAGTAAAAATAGTGAAATATTATTGTAATGTAAATCATCTGTTTTCTGTGTGAATCTGTGTTAAAGTGTAATTTATTTCTGTGATGCTCCGCTGTATTTTCAGCATCATTCCTCCAGTCTTCAGTGTCACATGATCTTCAGAAATCAGAATAATATGATGATATGATGATTATTATCAGTGTTGAAATCGGTTCATATTTTCAGCAACAACATTAAAACCCTTTATTTGCCCGTAGGTTCAGTTTGGCATGTTTCCTGATGACTTCACCTTCAATCTTCTGATGGACTCCTTTATAAAAGATGAGGACTTTAAAGGTTTGTGATGCTGTGGTTGATTAGACATCTGCTCAAGACAAACACAGTGATGAGGAGTCTCTGATGTGTTCAATCCAGGAGCTTGTTCGGTGGTGGAGGAAGTGATGCTTCAGGAGTCGTTTGAGCGAGTCTCCACACAGATTCTGTCCCTTTATGCCCTCAGTAGATATCTGGCGACCAAGCCTGAGCTCAGTGTGAGTAGATCAGTGTGTGGAGGTGCTGCTGGATCCAGACGGGGTTGTATTCGTGAAGTGTTTGTGCTGTGTATGTTTAGTGGCAGGAGGAGAGGAGCATGGGAGCGTCTCTGATGTTGGCTGGACTGAAGCTGGAGAACTCCGTCGGATTCAGCGCTCGGCTTCTGGGATTGGCTCTTATTGGTGTGTATGCCTCAGTGATGGGAGAAACTAAGCTTTATTAAACTTTGAATCAACGGAGTTGATTCCTTTGCTAAATGATTCACTGATTCAAATGTGTTTTATTGCCACGTTGAACATTTTCTTTATTATGAGATTTACGTCATAATATTTCGAGGACAAAGTCAAAATGTTTCGAGAATAAAGTCGAAATGTTTTGAATTTTCACAAAGAAAATATTCTCTTAATATTACGACTTTATTCTCTTAATATTACGACTTTATTCTCGTAATATTTCGACTTAATTCTCGAAACATTTCGACTTAATTCTCTTAATATTATGACTTTATTCTCTTAATATTTCGATTTCATTCTCGTAATATATCAACTTTATTCTCAAAACATTTCGACTTTATTCTCAAAACATTTTGACGTAATTCTCGTAATATTACGACTTAATTCTCGAAACATTACGACTTTATTCTCGTAATTTTTTTACTATATTATCTTAATATTATGACTTTATTCTCGAAACATTTCAACTTAATTCTTGTAATTTTTCGACTTTATTCTCTTAATATTACGACTTTATTCTCTTAATATTACGACTTTATTCTCGTAATATTTCGACTTAATTCTCGTAATATTTCGACTTTGTTCTCGTAATATTTCGACTTAATTCTCTTAATATTATGACTTTATTCTCTTAATATTATGACTTTATTCTCGAAACATTTCAACTTAATTCTCGTAATATTTCGACTTTGTTCTCGTAATATTTCGACTTTGTTCTCGTAATATTACGACTTTAATTCTCGAAACATTTCGACTTAATTCTCTTAATATTGCGACTTTATTCTCTTAATATTACGACTTTATTCTCTTAATATTTCGACTTTATTCTCTTAATATTTCGACTTTATTCTCTTAATATTTCGACTTTATTCTCTTAATATTACGACTTTATTCTCTTAATATTAGGACTTTATTCTCTTAATATTTCGACTTTATTCTCTTAATATTTCGACTTAATTCTCATAATATTATGACTTGATTCTCGTTATATTTCGATTTCATTCTCGTAATATATTAACTTTATTCTCAAAACATTTCGACTTTATTCTCAAAACATTTTGACGTAATTCTAGTAATATTACGACTTAATTTTTGAAACATTACGACTTAATTCTCTTAATATTATGACTTTATTCTCTTAATATTACGACTTTATTCTCGTAATATTTCGACTTAATTCTCGTAATATTTCGACTTTGTTCTCGTAATATTTCGACTTTGTTCTCGTAATATTACGACTTTAATTCTCGAAACATTTCGACTTAATTCTCTTAATATTATGACTATTCTCTTAATATTACGACTTTATTCTCTTAATATTACGACTTGATTCTCGTAATATTTCGACTTAATTCTCGAAACATTTCGACTTAATTCTCTTAATATTATGTCTTTATTCTCTTAATATTACGACTTTATTCTCTTAATATTACGACTTTATTCTCTTAATATTTCAACTTTATTCTCTTAATATTTCGACTTAATTCTCGAAACATTTCGACTTAATTCTCTTAATATTATGACTTTATTCTCTTAATATTACGACTTTATTCTCTTAATATTACGACTTTATTCTCGTAATATTTCGACTTTATTCTCGTAATATTTCGACTTAATTCTCGAAACATTTCGACTTAATTCTCTTAATATTATGACTTTATTTTCTTAATATTTCGATTTCATTCTCGTAATATATCAACTTTATTCTCAAAACATTTCGACTTTATTCTCAAAACATTTTGACGTAATTCTCGTAATATTACGACTTAATTCTCGAAACATTACGACTTTATTCTCGTAATTTTTTTACTATATTATCTTAATATTATGACTTTATTCTCGAAACATTTCAACTTAATTCTTGTAATTTTTCGACTTTATTCTCTTAATATTACGACTTTATTCTCTTAATATTGCGACTTTATTCTCGTAATATTTTGACTTAATTCTCGTAATATTTCGACTTAATTCTCGAAACATTTCGACTTAATTCTCTTAATATTATGACTTTATTCTCTTAATATTACGACTTTATTCTCTTAATATTTCGACTTTATTCTCTTAATATTATGACTTTATTCTCTTAATATTTCGACTTTATTCTCTTAATATTTCGACTTTATTCTCTTAATATTTCGACTTTATTCTCTTAATATTTCGACTTAATTCTCGAAACATTTCGACTTAATTCTCTTAATATTATGACTTTATTCTCTTAATATTACGACTTTATTCTCTTAATATTTTGACTTAATTCTCATTATATTTCGACTTTATTCTCGTAATATTTCGACTTTGTTCTCGTAATATTACGACTTAATTCTCTTAATATTATGACTTTATTTTCGTAATATTACGACTTAATTCTCGTAATATTTTGACTTTGTTCTCGTAATATTACGACTTAATTCTCGTAATATTATGACTTAATTCTCGTAATATTTTGACTTTGTTCTCGTAATATTACGACTTAATTATCGTAATATTTCAAATTCATTCTCGAAACATTTCGACTTTATTCTCGAAACATTTCGACTTTATTCTCGAAACATTTCGACTTTATTCTCGTAATATTATGACTTTAATCTTGTAATTAAAAAAATACAAAATTTTTTTACTTGTCACTAAAACGGCGTCGTAATTCTCAGGAGGAGCCGGGTGAAAAAACCCCTCTCCAATATTTTGAAGTTGGACTGCAATACCTAGTTCAGCCTCTGTGTCTTCAGTGTAGACTACAGGAGAACTGAGCAGCACAGAGCGCCCTCTCGTGGCTGGAGACAGTAATGTCTACTCTTGGTTCATGTCAAATTAATTTTGATAAATAAGTCGCAGGACCAGCCAAACTATGAAAAAAAGTGCGACTTATAGTCCGGAAAATACGGTACTCACGCTAGTATTGTGAGATTATTGTCACATCCAGTTTATTCGTACAGCATCATCTTTTAGTTTCAGTCTTTCAGAAAAACCCATGACGAATTGTGCCTTATTTGTAAACTAATCTGTGGTAAAATGAAGTGAACAAAGGACCAAGTTCTTAGTGATGTGTGCTGAAATTTCTTCAAGCTGTATCTTCGACAGACTGACTTCAATATAAGCTTATAGTACAATGACTTCTTATATGTCAGAAGATCAAGGGAATTGTGGCCTCTCAGTTCATGACCCCTTTAATAAAATGTTAATATTCGGAATCAGTTTAAAGAAAAAAAAATATTTTTCAATTGTTGTTATTTTAATTTAGTTACTTTTTTAATGTTTTTTATTTTATTTCAAGTAACAAAAAAAAAAAAGTTGTTTTTATGTTCAGTTTTAGTTTTAGTTAACTATAAAAACACTTCTGATTGGAACCCAAAGCCAGTCTATTTGCACCCGTCCTCTTTGCTCCAGATTTGTTAACTATCTGTTCAGGAAACTCATGCACTATTTTGCAAATATGTCGTTTTGCACGTCCTCCGATTCTAGAGTTCTCTGTCTGAACGTCTCCTCTCCCGATCGTGTCTCCAGGTAAAGTCGAGCTGTCCCGAGGGATTCACGCCGTGTTTCACGAGATGCCCCTGATCTGGACCTCTGGTTATCTTGGGCGAGCCCTCGCCGTCATGAACACTGTGTGTGACTTCAGAGACGTCAAGTTATCGGAGGAAGTTGTGAGTGTTTACAGAGATAACTAATTGACCATAATGAGGTACCGATTTATCTCATCTGAGGGAAAAGTTTAAAGAGAAACAACATGAATAATGTTTTTGAAGTAAATCTTTGAGATCACTGCACTGAAGTCATAAAACGACTGAGATACTGAAGGAAAATGTTTCAAATAATAATTTGCAGAGAAAAAAAAAAAAAAGTTTGTTTCTTCAGATCAGGTTTGGAGAAATGTAGCACTGCATCAGTGTCTCATCAATGGATGCTCTGCAGTGAATGGGTGCCGTCAGAATGCTAAATGAACAAGTGTAATGCGGTGTGATTGAGTTGTTGATCTCTGTGTCTTGCAGCTGGATCACGTGGAGAAGATCCTGAGGGATCTCTCAGTGAACGCTGATGGACCGAACGTCTCTGACACGTCGCTGGAGGAAGAAGATGAGCTGGAGACACAGAAACTACTAGAGTACATCAGCCGCTTCAACGTTAGTGCTTCTCACTTTACATGCACTAAACATTCATGCATTCATATAAACCCCTTTTAGACTTGATCACAGAGTGGGGAATTGGTAATACATGTAAACAGATGAATTAAAAAAGCTGTATCACAGGTATATTTGTAGCATATACTATAGATACAGATCCAGCTCTAGATGCTATGTGTTGATGTGTGAGCTGGTGTTTTGTTAGGAGCTGAAAGAGCGACTGGTGTCCCAGGACAGGATCGACTCGAGGAGCCTGGGGTCTCTGGTGTCGTCTCTGACACAGCAGACGCTGGCGCTCTGTGAAGACGCAGATATAGCTGAGTATCAGCAGACGGTGAGCGTCTGGGAGGCAGAGCGCCAGCAGCTCATTCAGAGAGAAAGAGAGACGAGAGAGAAGAACCAGAAGAGCAGACTGTGACACACAGCATTGTTTGTCGTGTTTATTGTCTTTGGTTGGGTCGATTGAGAGAGGGGTTGTGTGTTAATGTTATTTGGATTCCTTTTCAACGCTCTGTAAATCTGAACAGTATAAATAAACATTGAAAATACTCTTATATTTAGTCTCGGTCCTTTCATACTGTATGCAGTGGAATAACAGGATTTACACAGTTTGGGTTTTCTGAAAGAGGTCTCTTCTGCTCGCCAAATCTGCTTTGATATGATTAAAAAACAGTTTAAAAATTATGAAATATTATTCTAATGTAAATCATCAGTTTTCTGTGTGAATCTGTGTTAAAGTGTAATTTATTTCTGTGATGCTCCGCTGTATTTACAGCATCATTCCTCCAGTCTTCAGTGTCACATGATCTTCAGAAATCATGAGAATAATTTCAGATTATCAAAGATTGGAGTAAGAAAGGCTTTCATTCGTCAAGGATGCATTAAATTAATCAAAAGTGACAGTAGAGACGTGTTACAAAATGTTTCCATTTCACATAAATGCTGTTCTTTTAAACTTTATGTGAATCCTGAAAAATAAAATACATCAGTTTCCACAGAAATATTGTGCAGCACAACTGTGTTCAACATTGATAATAATCAGAAATGTTTCTTGAGCAGTAAATCATCATATTCTCATGATTTCTGAAGATCATGTGACACTGAAGACTGGAGGAATGATGCTGAAAATACAGCGGAGCATCACAGAAATACATTACACTTTAACACAGATTCACACAGAAAACAGATGATTTACATTAGAATAATATTTCAAATTTTTACTGTATTTTTAATGAAATAAATGGTGAGCAGAAGAGACTTCTCTAATAAATGCAATCTTTTCACCAGCACTTGTACTTTTTCCTTATTTGTCACACCGGTCAGTTTCTCCATCATCATCATCATCTCGTCTCTGTGTGTGTGTGTGTGTGTGTGTGTGTGTTTCATCTCATGAATTACTCAACACTGTTACTGATCCGCTTCCAGCTCAAACAGACGGCACATCTGCCATCATTACGCTTCGACATCTTAAACGTTTCTTCAGTTCATCAGCGTTTCCTTTCCTCTGAACACACTCCCGACTGCGCTCACACAATCCCACAATCCCCGGCACAAAACACATTCTGTGAGTGTCGCTGCTT
The DNA here is from genome assembly GCF_023724105.1 of Carassius gibelio. Lineage (NCBI taxonomy): Eukaryota > Metazoa > Chordata > Actinopteri > Cypriniformes > Cyprinidae > Carassius > Carassius gibelio. The sequence goes on along the minus strand of NC_068403.1, from coordinate 1,209,545 downwards.
ATCAGGAGACTCTTATCAGGAGGAATTATGTGACCGTTTGGAATTCTTGAATTTTTGCCCTGCTGAAATTGGTGTGATTTCAGTCTGTTCTTTTCCTGTAAATCAGCATCTCTGGAATAGTGTGTGTGTTTATGGTCTGTTAAATGAAACTCCAATCTCCTCCGATCTTCCTCTATTCAAACTCTTCTGCATTCATTCTGGCTGCTGTTCAACCTGGAAACACACAAACATTCCTCCATAAACACATTGTGTTTCACGTTTCCCAAACCTTTCTACATCCAATCTGAACCGGAGTACTTGATGGTGTTCAGGAGCCTTGTTTATGCATGCAAAGTTTAGAAAAATAAAAATAAGTCACCAAGGCTGCATTTATGTGTTCAAAAACACAGTAAAAATTATGATATATTTTTATAATGTAAATCATCTGTTTTCTGTGTGAATCTGTGTTAAAGTGTAATTTATTTCTGTGATGCTCCGCTGTATTTTCAGCATCATTCCTCCAGTCTTCAGTGTCACATGATGACACTGTGATAAACAAACATTCAAAAGTTTGGGTCGAGTACTTTTAAAAAAAAATGCATTAATGCAATGCACTAAATTGATAAAAAGTAACAGTTAAGACATTCATAATGTTACAAAAGCTTTCTATTTCAAACAAATTAAGCTTTGATCAAAGTTATAAATAACATATATAAATATATATATATACACATACAAAAAAGCTATTTTAAATTATAATATTTCATATTTTTACTGTTCAAACATGAAGAAGAGACTTCAAAAGCATGTAAAACTTGCAGTTATTACAAACTTATTGATACAATATAAGCAAATATTAATAACGGATCACATATCAGTCATCAGCCGATAAAATAAGTGATGTTTTTTATTTCATGTGCATTGCTATAATTAAATAAGTCTTACGTGTCAGCATTATATTGAATCATCCTTATTGTTCATTAATCTTCATGCATGTTTTGTGGCTATGCCTGAACAGATTTTCAGGATTGTTCTTGATTTAAACTGAGAATGATTTTGGGAACGGGGATGTGGATCATCAATCATGTTTAATCCGAGGTTATTTTTTCCACCAAACCTGATTAGTGTAATTGGTGACATGTCAGATTTAATATCTGTGTTAGTGGTTTCATGTGTCATTTCATCATAAATGTCCCGTCTGTAAGTGACAGCCACTAAACCAATCAGATGTATTCTGGGCCTTTTTATGCAGTAATCGTCTCATGATGCAGCACAGGACTGAATGTTAATTGAATTGTGTTTCTGCCAATCAAACGCTGTTTATGTGAAACCAATCTGAGGTTTATTCTAATCATATTTTCATCCTTTTCCAGGACTTTTAATAAGATGCATTGCTAACCCAACCCGACGTTAGACCGTGTCTTTTCAAATCTCCATTACTTGTGGTTTTTGTTCTTTGAATTGGATAAATGGCAGTGTTTGGTTGTCCTGAGATATTGAGCCTCTGCCAATCTAAACAGTTTACTTCTGATCCAGACAACACTGAGATGCTTTTGTTTAAGAGTCTTCACTGTTATCATGAGCAGATCCTGTCCTCCGCAGAGAGAAAGATCATTTATGAATCATAGATGGATGTAGAGTATGACCTCACATCACACTTTTAACATTAACAACCATAGAAGAAATCCCCAGAAACCAGAACTGTCTTATTATATCACATTGTTTTTGTTAATATTTTAATTTTATTGTTTTTGTTTTATTTATTTTGCTACAGCTTTAGTTATTTTGTTTGTTTAGTAAGTTTATTTTATTTGAAGTGACAAAAAGTTGGTATTGTTTATATATTATTATGGATGTTTTGGATTAGTTTTAATATAGTTTAACATTTTCTGTTTTCATTTTAATTTTTATAGATTTTTTTATTTGTTTATTTTTTCAGTTTTAGTTTTAGTCATTTTAAAGTTTTTATTTTTATTTATTTCTGTTTATTTTATTTTACACATAAGACAATTATTGTTTTTATTAATATTTTGAATTATATTTATTGAATTAGGGTTAGGGTTAGAGTTAATGAATTATAATATTTGAATTATATATATATATATATATATATATATATATATATATATATATATATATATATATATATGAAATTGAAATATATTGAAATTTTATTTCAAGTAACAACATTTTAATATTATTTAGTTAACATTTTCTGTTTTAATTTTAATTGTAATAATTTTGTTCTGTATTTTTGTCATTTTTTGTACGTTTATTTTTTATTTATTAGTTTAACATATTCTGTTTTCATTTTAATTATAATATTTTTTTATATAAAATTTGTATATGTTTATTTTTTTCAGTTTTAGTTTTATTAATTTTAAATTTAATAAAATTAGAAATGTTGCCTTGGCAACTAGATTAAATAATATAAGTTTAAGGTTTTATTTTTATTTATTTCTGTTTATTTTATTTTACACATCAGACACTATTATTGTTTTTATTAATATTTTGAATTATTGTTTTTATATAATATTTTTATTTCAAGTAACATTATTTTAATATTATTTACTTAACATTTTCTGTTTTAATTTTAATTGTAATAATTTTGTTGTTTATTTTTGTATGTTTATTTTTTTATTAATTTTTATTTTAGTTTTAGTCATTTTAAAGTTAATAAAATTGAGAAATGTTGCCTTGGAAACTAGATTAAATAAAATAAGTTTTAGGGATTATTTTTTATTTCTGTTTATTTTATTTCAAGCATCATTGAGATACTATTATTGTTTTTAATTATAATTTGAATCAGTTTTTAAATGTTTTATGTTCATGTTATTTTTAGTTGTTTGAGTAATTTTTGTTGTGTTTTGTGATTTTTTTAGTTTTTTTAATGTTTGTTTATATTTTTATCTCAGTTTTAGTTATTTTGTTTGTTTAGTAAGTTTGTTTTATTTCAAGTAACAAAATGTTAGTATTATTTAGATACTGTTATAGTTTTATGGATGTTTTGAATTAGTTTTATGTAGTTTAACATTTTCTGTTTTAATCTGAATTATAATAATTTTGTTGTGTAGTTTTGGAATTTTTATTGTTTTTTTTTTTTTTAATGTCTATTTTTATTTCAATTTTAGTTTTAGTCATTTTGAAGTTAATAAAAATTAGAAATGATGAAATAAAATAAGTTTAAGGTTTTATTTGAATTTATTTTATTTCAAGTAACAATTTTTTTTTTTTACCAACTTTTACCATTTATCTCTTATGCACAGAATATAATGCAGCATCTGTTAAAAATATCTCAAAATAAATGTGAAGCTACAGAAGCTTGGAAAGAAAGAGTGATTTTGGGCTGGTTCCCTGGAGAACAGACGAGTCTCTGCTTGTTCCTCCTAAAAGGTAGATGTTGTTTAGAAATAGAAACAAGAGCCAAAACCTCCTCCTGCAGTCGAGATTGGCTTATGATCACACATTCATAAACTTACCACAGTTATAGAGCTACTTTATTAATTTGAATATTATCTTTGAGGTTACACAAGTATAAACTTGTACAGTAAGCATCTGTCTGTGTAAAGCAGTTTGGAAAAGTGATATCTGATAAACATGCATTTGTTATACATACATGATTTACGTGTGCTTTACTTAATATCCTAATGATTTTTGTCATAAAAGAGAAATGTATAATTGTGACTCATATTGTTGTGTATATGTCTGTGCTCCTGATGACTGCTTCTGTGCTGCAGGACACATGTGAGAGACAGAAGAAGGGGCGGATCACTCGGTCATGACTTTATTCGCTTCACTCCAGGATTTAGGGAAGCAGCTCCTGCAAAATGACACTTGGAGAAGCTGGAGATGGACAACAGCACCGGGGCGCGCAGGATGGAGCCCACCATCCCGGCCATCATGTTCATCTTTGGAGTCATCAGCAACCTGATCGCCATCGTGGTGCTCTGCAAGTCCCGGAGGGAGCAGAAGGAGACCACCTTCTACACGCTGGTCTGCGGTCTGGCGGTCACGGATCTGCTGGGAACCGTCCTCGCCAGTCCGGTGACCATCGCCACTTATGTGAAGGGCGCGTGGCCGGATGGAGACCCCCTGTGTCAGTACTTCGGCTTCGTTCTGCTCTTCTTCTCCCTTGCGGGACTGAGCATCATCTGCGCCATGTCCATCGAGAGATACATGGCCATCAATCACGCGTACTTCTACAACGGCCACGTGGATCAGAAGCTCGCGGGAGTCACGCTGCTCGCTATTTACGCGTCTAACATACTGTTCTGCGCGCTCCCGAGCGCGGGGTTTGGAGAGGTGAAGATGCAGTATCCTCAAACCTGGTGCTTTATCGAGTGGCGGACCAACGTGAGCGCGCACGCCGCGTTTTCCTTCATGTACGCGGGCTGCAGCTCGCTGCTGATCCTGGTGACGGTGGTCTGTAACGTGCTGGTGTGCGCCGCGCTCATCCGGATGCACCGGGGGTTCGTCAGGCGCACGTCGCTCGGTACAGACCCGGGCAGAGCGTCTGATCCCGGCAGGAGCCGCAGCTTCAGGCGCCTCGCTGGCGCGGAGATCCAGATGGTGATTCTGCTCATCGCCACCTCCGCCGTCGTGCTCATCTGCTCCATTCCGCTCGTCGTAAGTTCTTGTGATTAAAAAAAAATAATATATTTTTTTTCTCATGTCATTACATTGTTTAGAGCGCAAAAAAAAAAACGTTTTTTTTTTCATAAACTGTCTTATTCATATATTATTATGCTATGTTCTCCACAGACATATTTGAAGCTTTTTACTTTACAAAGTTATGACTAGTTTCTAAGGAAACAAATTCGATGACAAAATTTTTAAGACTAGTTTAAGCAGTTTATGAAAAGTCCTGTTTTAAAACAATACAAATAGCCTACATGAATAGACATGAAAAGGCAAAAACAGCCGGATTTTTATTTATTAATTTTTTTTTAAATCACAAACCAATTTTTATTTTTCTTACCAAACTTTATATAAAGATGTTTTTCAATTATGTTATGAAATATTTATCTATTTTTTAATTTATTTATAAAAATTGTGTGTAAAATGGTCACAAATGTGTTTTCCCATTATATACAATCTATCTATAAACTGTATCTAATTTGCATATTAAAATATTTGCTTTTTTTTTGCAACATGGAATGAAAAAATTAGTGCAAAAATGGGAGTCATAATTGGCAAGATTTTCCTAATATCCAATATTTCATAGGAATATTGATATATAATTGTCCCCCTATTCATTTTGTTGTCATCTTTTCTCTCTCCAATCACTGCTGCTCTCCTCAGATATGAAAGCTAGAACTTTCTCACGCTACTTCGTGATTTTCCTCTCCATTTGTTTCTGCATTGTGCAGCAGATCAGACTGAATGAAGGAGGATGATTATGATGATGAAGTGTTTAGTTGACATATCCCTGGCTCACATTACTGTTGTAAAATGCAGTATTGGATACATAAACTATTTAAATCCTTTAGCAAGTGTCAAATATTTGATCACGAAACCATTAGATTTGATAGATGGTAACTATTTGTCTTTTGTTTGCCACACTGAATCAATTATAGCCGCTGGTCCAATTATTCATCTTATATAGTGTGCACACTATATATATACTATTATTTGGTGCATGCATACCAAACCTGACTTTAGAGCATCATTCACATGCGAAATGGTTTCATGTTATTTTGTCAAATGCATGTAGAGTTGGTAACCAAACCATGTCATTTTTTAGGTCCAGGTGTTTCTCAACCAACTTTACAAGACGCCGGTGGAGAAACGTTTAGATAAAAATCCAGATCTGCTGGCGATCCGGTTTGCCTCGACCAATCCCATTCTAGATCCCTGGATCTACATCCTGCTGCGTAAAGCGGTTCTCTCGAAGGTGATGGAGAACATCAAGTGTCTCTTCTGTAAGATCGGCTCTCAGATGCCGCAGGGACACAACAGCTTCCACTGCATGGACGGAGCGCAGGTGTCCTCCATCATCTCCAGAGAGCTGAAGGAGGCCATGAACACCTCACAGACGGTTCTATATCCACCTGAGAGCTGCCTGGACACCTGTCAATCAAACCAGTGTGGGCGGAGCTTATCTGACGCTTCTTCTCAATCCTCCAATCGGAACAGTTTAGACAGTCGATTGAAAGATCCACCCTTACAAGTGACTTTAACCAATGAGACGTTTCAAGAGAAGAGCATTTAACTCCTCCTGACGTGCTTGTATCTGTGTTCATTTCAGATCAGGGGAGTGCAATGTAAATGTCATTAAAGGAACAGTTACCCCAAAAAAATTTTAATGTGCTCAGGATCATTCAAGATCAGGATGAGTTTGTTTCTGTAGAAATGCAGCACTGCATCAGTGTCTCATCAATGGATGCTCTGCAGTGAATGGGTGCCGTCAGAATGAGAGTCTGATAAAAACATCACAATAATCCACAGCACTCCAGTCCATCAGTGAACATCTGGAGAAGACAAAACCTGAAACACATCCAGCATTAAGATGATTTTATCTCAAACACATAGAGTCTATAATCCATAATAATGCAAAAAAAAACATCCAAATCACAGCTGTTTGGACTCTCATTCTGACGGCACCCATTCACTGCAGAGACCCATCAAATCTGCTGAAGAAACACGGATTCCAGTCTTGTTTCGATCAGTTTGTTAAATACTGTACACATGTGTGTTTGTTTTCCAAAAGAGTTCAAATCAGTCAGATCTAGATCAACTAAAGCAAACCCCGCAGGAAATAACCTTGAGATGTTTGCATTGTGTGTCCTGCTTCCCAAACAGCAGACACATGAATAAACTCGATGCTCTTAATCACCTGATAACAGACCGTCAGGATCCTCTAGAAATGACTGAACACTGGGATCAGATCAGAAGCAGGTTTAACGTTCAGGACCATCACTGTAGAAATCTGCAGCGATCTGTTGTTTCTGGACTCGACTCGGTGCTGTGGTTGTGTTCTAATCGAATGTGATTGTGTTTAACGTCTGATGAAACTCAGAGCTTCAGGCGAGGAATCTGCTAACCGTCTAATGCTTTCATAAACAGTGTACGGATGCGTTTACAGGCTTCAGAGATCAAACCCTTCCCATGAAACGTTTGCCAATCATAATTAATCTTTGTTTAAAACTGACTTCATTAAAATATTGCATTAAAGTATTGATTGCATAACCTTTTCATTTCTTTAGGCATTTTAAAAAATAATGTCAAATAAGAAAGTAAAGGGGAAAATATACAGCAAAATTAGCTTTCATTATAAGTGTTTCTGTCTTGTTTTCCAATCTAAACATCCTGAAATCAACATTTACTCCAGAACTAAAATGACTTACTGTAAAATAAGGCTTCTTGTTTTTTTGTAAAATGTATAAAAATTATTTAAGTTTATGCTTGAAATTAGAAGAATTGTTGAAATGAAAAACAAGATTATTTTTCTGATCCCACTGGCAGATATTTTTTCTTTGTTTTAAGTATAAATGTAATTCATTTATATATATATATATATATACAAAGATTTAATATCTCAAGATTTTATGCAACTCAAGTAGATGTGTCTTTATTTAAGAATGTTTATATATTTGAACTGGAAAACAAGACAAAACTACTGAGAAAGACATTTTTTTTCAGTGTATTTTTTTCATAATTTATAAAATGGCACTATTTATTTTTTAATTAGTTACCATATTAAATAGTAGAAATTTAGTCTTATAATAAATCTGTGTTCATGCTGATGCTCATATTTTCATTTCTAATTTAGGTTTTGCGATAGCTAAACTAAAAAAAAAAAAAAAAAGATTGCATTAAAAAAAAATATATATATATATTATAATTGAGATTCCAGTTGTTTTATCTGTTTTAAATTTAGTTTAGTGTCCAGAATTAT
>NC_068403.1:1166669-1196669 GCF_023724105.1 Carassius gibelio | reverse complement strand
TAGACTGATTCAAATTGTGAGTTTGAGGCTGTTTATGAGTCTTTTTCACTGATTCTTTACAAGAAATAATTTACAGATGAGTTAATTTATGAGTCAGACTCTACTTTTCACCCTGTAGTTATTAAACTGATTCAAATTGTGAGTTTGAGTCCGTTTGTGAGTCTTTTTGACTGATTCATTACAATGAAATCATTTACAGATTCGTTCATTTATGAGTCAGACTGTACTTTTTTGACTCTGTAGTTATTAGACTGATTCAAATTCCCAGTTAACAGAAAAATATTCTAAAAACGTTTTGCTAACGTTATCAGTGAGTTGTATCACTGTATCTCTGAATGTTTTTCCTATAAAAATGTTACTGGAACATTCCGTCTTATCATCTTGCAAACATTATGAAAATGTTACTTTGGAATTATCTCATAAAGTAGTAACATTTAAAAATTGTAAGACAAACTAAAATGTTTCAGAATAATGTCAATGTATATAATGTGTAAATAGTGTTTTTAGAATATTATAACGTAGATTCCTCTTTTTATTAATGTTACTAAAAGAAAAGTTTTCTCATAACATTGCCAGAACGTTCTGAGAACATTCCCTGTTTGCTTGGTCATCATTATAGTTATCGTTCTTGGTGTGAATGGGCTTTAAAGATCTGTTTTCTGATTCCAGTGTCAATTATCATCATGTCATGATGAGTTTTTCCTGAGCATAGTCATTGTTCAGCGGGACGTTTCAGGCTCTTCTGCTACGGAATCTCTCCATTAATAATGCACCAGATCTCATGTATTCTGTGTTCAGTCAAATCAAGCGTGTTTTTCTCTCAGTCTACGAGGTGGTGACCATCACCGGAGATGTCAACGGAGCCGGAACGGACGCCAACATCTTCATCACGCTCTTTGGTGACTATGGCATCACTCCCAAACTGCATCTGGCCAGCAAGTGAGTCCGTATGAAGCTCTGCTGACCTGAAACTTGACTCATAATCATCTGTCTAAATAATTAATCAACTGCCTGTTTGACCTGGTAGCCACACGTCTCGTTGTTTACAGTTGTGCATTAATATGTTTTCTCTACTGATGATATTTAACACCATCGTTCTGTCTTTCCCCGAATCCACAGCACAGACAAGAGGTATTTGAGTCTGTTCCTCTCTGGTCGAGGGGAATCTAGATCTCGCTGCTGTTGTGACGTTTATATGCGCACATGATATTCTAGAACCTTTCATCAAGGAGCAATATTTCATTAGCATGATGACAAAATCTGATTCAGCGACGTTTATTGCTCTTCATAATGAAAGGCTACAATATGCATGTGCTGTGCATCACTATGATGAACTGGTGTGAATCCTGTGGAAATGTATAGCATTGTGCTGTAGAGAGAAATACTGCAGCGCTTTACTATTCGGTTTCCAGACACACATCATTCAGACTATATCATCTGCATAAAGCTCATTTACAGAATATGTGTGTTTGTCAGCAAATGCATGATATATTGGCTGCTAGATAACTATTTTGAAGTTTACTAAGGGTATTTAATGTATGATGAAGCATTTTCTTTCAGAAGACACAATAACTGTAATTGTACACTGAGTGCATTTAAGCAAAATAGATGTAATACACAGCCACTGTGCATATAACTTGCATTTATTATCCAAGGTTTGTACTGTAAATCATTGTGCTAAAATATTATGTTGAACCATTGCATTGCATTCAAACCTCACATTAATACACAGACTGATTTTTGTGTATGTTTAAAGGGATTGAGGGTTGGATTTTGTCTTTAGCTTTTGAATATGGTTAGATGAATCTGTGTTTGCAGAAATAAAGTACAGTTATATTTGCATTGATATTTATTGCAGAAATCGAACTGCTTTTGAAAAAAACAAAACTGATGTCTTCCGGATAAAAACACACAATGTTGGCCCTTTGAAAAAAATTAGGTAAGTTGACCAATTTAACTGTGATTTAATGTCAGTAAAATAAATAAAATTAGTAAAATAATATATTTTCATAATTTCTGTAATATATACCTCTATTTATACAATTTATATATTTAATTTCAGTTTACTAAATATTACTCAAATATATTATTTTACTAAAATGTAAAAAAATATATATAAGTAGTAAATAAAACACATTATTGGAGTATATTTTACAATAAAATACTATTTCAGTTTTTCTGCTACAAAATGTAATGTTTAATTCAAATTGTTACTTGCTAATTGTTTGTTGTGAAATTTACTAGCAATATTTAATAATATACTGTAAACATATTAATATGACTAAAATCAATAAATAAATGCACACTACAGATTCAAAGTTTGTTTATTTTCTCATGATATTTGATTTAAAGCCCTCAGCTAAAATAATTGAAATTAGTAGATACGTATAAATTGTAGCTACTGTATGAATTTCTGTTCAAAACTACAAGTACAGTATTATTATTCAGTTTAATAGTTTGAAATGATGCAGTTAAAGAATGAGTAGTTTAAACTAGTAGTGTGGTGTGTTTTTGTCAGGATTGAACATGATAACACGGGTCTGAACGCCAGCTGGTTTCTGGACCGAGTCGTGGTCACCGACATGAACAGACCACATTTACGCTTCTACTTTGCCTGCAACAACTGGCTGAGCAAAACCGAAGGGGACAGCTTGTACGTCCGAGACCTGCTGGGCAGCCTGGACCCCATGGACATGCCCAAATGTGAGGCTTTATCTCCTATAAGAGTGCTGGACTATGGAGAAAACTTGTGATATCGTCTCTGTCTCTGCCCATTTTCCTCTGGTTCCTTGAGTCATGTAAAGGTCAAATGGAAAATAAATTTAGTTTCAACTTTCTTATAGCAAAATAGCATATATATATATATATATATATATATATATATATATATATATATATATATATATATATGTGTGTGTGTGTGTGTGTGTGTGTTCAGAAAATTATTTTATTTATTCTAAAATTTATACATTTACATAAATTTATTTTTGCAAATATATTTGTGTATATTTTGAAATCTATTTAAAAATCAAATGCTAAATAGCTCTAACATCTAATTTCTTGGATCATGCTTTTGTTTAAACATGTTTGGCCTCCTGAATTGCTACTTTCAGCTAAATAAATGTTTGCTAATGTATTATTTCCTAAAATGTTTTTATTTATTCTTTTATGCTTTATTGTGCACATTTTTCTTTTCTTTTTTTATTTTTCTTTTTTACAGATAATAAATATGTTGTGAGCGTGTTCACAGCTGATGTGAAAGGCAGCGGGACAGATGCTGATGTCTTTCTCAACATTTTTGGGGAAAATGGTGATACAGGTAATACAGAAGTAATATACATAATAAAACAGGCCTGTTTAAGTCTGAACTTTAAAGTGATTCTCAATGGGTGAATAATAATAATAATAATAATAATATATATATATATATAAAATAATAAATAAAATATATTTATATATTTATATATATATACTTTGTATAATTTATATATACTGTAAAATAAAAATGAAAATAAATAAAATGTAATAAATAGATTTTTATAATTTTTATAATTTTGTAAATTAAGCTATATCCACCTGGTGTGTTCCCTTGTAAAAAAAATAAAAATAACTGTGCTTAATTAATAGGATTCAGATTTGGTACGAAAAGAATTAAGCAAGCATTATTTTCAAGAAGTACACTTATTTTGGATATTTTTTGACTAACGCACTAAAGCAAAGTACTTGTACAATTACATTTACGATATATTTTAAATGCACAGAATTGCAACATTACAAAGGTTTAATATATTTAAATACAAGACAAACTATAGTCAACAGAGTAAATTTTGGTTTATCATAAATGCTTGCCAGCACTTTAATCATATTTCAAATTATTAATATTAATTTGATACATTTTCATTTAATTGTAAATAACATGTTATTAAATGTTTCAAACATCACATTTAATATCCAGTTACATTAATATATATTGTTTTTATATCCCAAAGGAGAGAGAAGACTAGACAATGATAAAAACAACTTTGAGAGGGGAACCGAAGACAAGTTCACCATAGAGGCTCCGAACCTGGGCCGAGTGAGGAAAATAACCATCGGACACAACAACAAGGGCTCCTCGGCCGGATGGTTTGTGGAGAAGGTACAAACTCATTCACAACTCAGAAAACATTTACATATATCACAGACTTTTTTTAAAATATATAATACAGACGCATTTGCTGCAGTCAGCTAACACAAACACTTGCTGAGCACTGCAAAGAATAATTCTACCTTAGTATTTTTGTCCTGTTTTCCAGTACAAATATCCTTAAGTTATTTACTTGATAATCAAAATTACGAACCCGATCTCACCGCAATTCATACATTTTTCATGAAGTGGCTTATTCGTATGAATTCGTACGACCACACTCGTGCAAATTCATACGAATTTTGCCAAATCGTACGTATTTTACGAGTTGCACAATTCGTAAGAATTTGTACGAAAAACTAACCCCGGCCCTAAACCTACCATCACTGGGGTTTAAAAATAAATATAAAATATTGTATAAAATCGTACGAGTGAGGTCTACAAATAAGTCACCTCGTAAAATACGTACGAATTAGTCGTGAGATAGCGTTGAACTTATTTAAGTCTTGAAAAATGCATTAAAATTAAGATAATTTATTCTTAAAATGATAAAAAAAATATGTGTAAATGCAAAATTTGCTCAATTAAAGAAAAACTAAATTATTTATCTGTTTTGATCCTACAATTCATTTAATTTTGATACATTTTTTGGAAAAGAAGACTTTTGTACTTTTGCTATTCTGGCAACATCAAGCTGTCAAAGTTGCAGTTAACAGTTATTGTAAAAAAAAAGAAGAAAAAAAAAGAAAAACCTTTACAATAATAAGAAATTTTATAACAGATACAGAAAAGGTGGCAGTGACTGACTGTCTAAATGAGTCATTAATTCAACCAATTCGTTCAAACAGCTGATTCATTCAAGAATGAGGTGCCTGTCTTTATGAATGTCTTTACATTAATAAATGCAAAAATTTTGGGGTAATGCTGTTATGTCTCCACCAATGTCAAAATCAAGCTATTTTGAGTTCATCTGCTTCTCCCATAATCTCCGATCTCACAATTTTTTAATAAAGGTGATGCTTTCAACTGAACTGAACTGCAGTGCACAAAAACTATTTTAAAAAGGCCTATAGAGAATAGTGAATGAATCCTTCTAACATGTATTTAGAGCTGCAGCTTTCATATTAATGGAGTGTTTCACTAGTTAGCAGTAAACCGGTCACTTCACCTGAATATTGCTCATAGATTTGTGTTGGAGGTTATCTTTGGAATGGAAATATTGATATTTTATTTGTAAACAACCAATTTGTTTGCTTATTTTATTTCATGTCATAAAACTAGTGAGCTGATCCAGTATTAGTGCTGACAGTGTTGTGTAAACATAATGAAGAGGCGAAAAGCGGAGGAACAGATTTCAACAAAAAAAAATCGGATTTCAATACCGTTTGTAATGGTTTTAAAAAGCACGTAGTGATGGGTGAAATAGAGCTTTTCTAAACTCCAAACTGAAAATGTTGCAAATTGATTTAGCTATTATTTCAATGCTCTCCAATCGCATTGGGTATCACACGTCATTTGATTCAGATCGTGACTTCAAAGTGCAAATCGCAAATCGTTTGATTCAGAACAGGACTTCGAAGGGAGTATTGCGAATAATTTGATGTATATCGGAACATTGGAGTGGGTTTATAAATCTTTTGATTCATATTGGAACTTTAGAGCTGGTTTTTGAGTCATTTCGTGAATTTAGATATTCGTCATGTGTGTTCAGCATATGAAGTGATGGTTTGCGAGTTGTTATTTAGATCGGAACTACGGAGCGGGATTGTGAATAATTTTTGGCTATTCTAACATAAAAAGCTCTCTTTATGAATTATAGCTATACATCGAGACTTTAGAGAACATGAAACTGTAGTCAAAAGTCTATCATAAATGTGAAATTGTTGGGGTAACTAGATAGTTCGAATGGAAGAGGAGAATAATTAGCATATTCATAGGTCCATGAATACTTAATAATGTAAGCTTGAAAAGTGGCATTTCACCCATTTTAAGACAAAAACAAGTTAATTTCACAAAGAATGACTTAAATATGTATTTTGATCATCAGTAGATGAGTTTTAAGGGCTAGAATTATACTGAAAGTTCAAGCTTTTGAACCGTTTCAAACTTTTGCAGCTACTTCATGCTTTCAGGCCAGGCTTTCTCAAGCCAACATCAAAGTTTGTCTCAAAGTTTTTCATCTCGTTGGAGAGCTGCACCTCACATCACATCTCTCAGGATGAGGTCATTCTCGTCACCTTATCCACACTGAAAGCAAACACCGCACTACTCTACTGGATTGGTTTTCCTGCGGATGAGAGACGCCGCCTCAGATAGATATGCACAAAGATTGTTCACACAGAAACCCAGAGTTCACCTCTGCTGTCTGCTTTTATTTCAGGTCATAGTGGATGATTTGGGAAACAAGGCCGTATACGAGTTTCCAATCAGCCGCTGGTTTGCCATCGACGAGGATGATGGGAAGATACAGAGAGATATTCTGGTTGGAGGCAGTCAACCCACCGGTAAAAATTAAAGGAACATACAGACAAAATCTCCTCGTGCAACCTCCAAACTAAAGCATTGGTTTAGAAAAATAAGCATAATCACAAAGTAATGTTGTTCACTTCATCCCTTCTGCTCTATGTACATGTATATCTTTGCAGGCATCGTGTACAACGTTCAGGTGGTGACGGGGAAGATCAGAGGTGCAGGAACCAACTCCAAAATCCACATGATCATGCACGGCTCCAAAGGCCTGAAGAACAGCGGTAAGATCTTCCTGGAAGGAGGGAAGTTCGAGCGCGGTCTGACCGACATCTTTAACGTGGAGATCGCGGCGCTGCTCAGTCCGCTCAGCCGAGTCACGATCGGTCACGATAACGGAGGCGTCAGCGCCGGCTGGTACTGCGACAAGGTCAAGCATCTGTCATCCATTCAGTTCATTTCATGTCACCTTGTACACTGTAAAATGATGCTAGAATTGTTCCTTTTTGGGGTAAAACACCTTGTCCCTGGAGCAGTACCCTTAAAAGGACATATTGTATCTTTTTTACCCCTAATAGGGACGTATTAGTACCTCAAGGGTGTGTATTAGTACTCTGAGGTATTAATATGTTAGTTAATAAAATGTAAAAAAAAAAGATACAATATGTCTTACTACAGGGTACTGCCCCAGGGACAAGCTGTTATACCCCAAAGGTACAATTTTAAACCTCTTTTTCCATTGATTATCATCAAAAATTGTTTTCAGTTATTTAGTTTTCCTGCGGCTCAGTGGTAGAGCATTGGGTTAGCAGCGCAAAAGGTTGTGGGTTTGATTCCCAGGGAACACACATACTGGTAAAAAAAAAAAAATGTTGTATAGCCTGAATGTACTGTAAGTTGGTGTGGAAAAAAAGCGTCTGATAAATGTAGTTTGAAGAAATACAACGCAACATTTATTTAGTATTAAGTTTTCATACTCTAGTTGAATTAGATTTTGGTCTATTTTGCATCCATAACATTTTCTTTCTTTTCATTTAACTGTTTATTTTATTGCACTTTATTTGTTTGTGTCTGTAAATGTCAATGCCAATCCATATCATTAAAGAGTTTTTTCTCTTACAAACACCATACAGTTTCATTTCTTCTCTATATTCTGGTTTGTTTATATAACCTATATACTATTATGTTTCATTCATACTGATTTATACAACATTTATTTCCTAGAACATAGTGAAAATGTATTTGTTTTTTGTCTGGAAGCTTGTTCCCCCACAGGATTCAAAAATACAAAATTATTTCATCTCATTATTTCATCAAAATTATTTCACCTCATAATTCAAATTTTTTTTTCTTAAATTTCAATTCAATTTCAATTTTTAATTCTCACAATTTTGTCTTTTTTACTTGCAATTCTTAGGGGAAAAATAATTGTTAGATATAAACGCAGAGTTACAAAATGTATTACAATTATAAAAAATCAAAATAAAAAGCCATTACTGCAAGTTTATATCTCGCATTTGAGAGTTTTCTTGTAATTCCGAGTGAATATCTCGCTATTCTGACTTGCAAACATAAACAACTACAATTGTGAGTTAAAAAGTTGCAATTATATTTTTTATCTTCAATGATTTTCTGATTTATGGAGCGATAAAAAGAGAAATCCCAAATCTTCTAGAAAGTATTTTAACTGTCTCAAAATCTTTTATGCTCTGGCCCAGACAGCAAGCAGTTTCGGCTCAGATCCGGCCCACATCTGGTCCGAGTGAAATCCATGCTGGCCAGATGTGGGCCGGATCTGGGCCGAAATTGCTTGCTAGAAATGTATGCAAATTAGTGCATATTTAATTAGAAAATGTCTCATTTGCATATTTCGACATTACATTTCAGAAAACGTGTAATACAAATCAGTTGTCTTAATGTACTGTGATTAATCAACTGGGAAACTATGGTCATATATTAGTTCCCTTATTCACCTGTGATGTCCTAAACTCAAAATTCTGCGTCTTTAAATGCTTAATTTGTGGTTTTTTTTGTGTGTGTGTGTGTGTGTGTGGTAGGTGGTCATCTTCTGTCCGTTCACTGGCATCGAGCAGACGTTCCCCTGCTCTAAATGGCTGGATGAGGATGAGGCTGACGGGCTCATCGAGAGGGAACTGTATGAAATGGTTTCGCTCAGGCAGAAGAGGCAGAAAAGTGAGTATGGCTCATAAGGTGAGCGAGAAACATGTTGTAGGTTTTGTGAGGTTAAACAGATCTGCTGTTCCTCAGAGCATCCCTGGTCTCTCTGGATCTTGACGTCAGATCTTCCAGGAGCGGGAACAGACGCATCTGTCTTACTCCAGATATATGGAGAGAAGGGCAAGTCGGATGAGATGAGACTCGACAACAAAACTGATAACTTTGAGCAGGGCCAGCTGGACAAGTTCATGGTAAATCTGCCGCTTTAAGGAGAAAAAATAATAGGTGATTTGGAGAGAAATTATTAAATGGTAATATGTTTTTTAAAATACATAAGCATGGCTATATAACATTTTTAATTATTAATTGAAACATTTTAACATATCATATGACGTTCTAAATAGCCAATTTGCAATATTAGGAGTGTATACATTACATTTAAGGATTGGTAAATTGAGTTCGTTTTTGGTTTAAGATAATATTATAGTTTATAAAACTTTTTATTTTTTAATATTCACATTTTAATATTAAAATTTTTTAATATTTCACATATATATAAAATTAAGTGTTACATTATTTATTTAAATTCTACGTTTTTATGATTTAATCCATTTTTTATTGGCGTTTTATTTAGATTTTTTAATTTAAAACAATTATATTTTTTATTTTACATTTTTATGATGTAATTAATCTTGTTAAATGTTTTATTTGAATTTGTTATTTTTTTAATTACTTTTTGTATTTAATTTTTTTTTTAATTTCATGAATTTTAGTATGTGTATTATCTTAATGGTTTTACATTTAAAATTATTTTTTTCATATATTTGTATTATTTAATTTTAATGCGTGTTTTATTTAGATTTATATATTTTAAAATTATTTTTATTCTACATATTATAATTTAATTAATTTATGTATTCATTTTAATTAATTAATTTACTTAAATTTGTGTAAACAATCAATTTGAACACAAATTTCAAATGTATAGGATTTGTTGCTGTTTTTGCATTTCAGCTGTTAAAGCTGTCTGTGTAATCTGATAACTCTTATAAATCTAATTACTGAACCTATTCTGTACTGAATCTGTTTCTTCAGATTGAACTACCGGATCTTGGGAAGCTGATTAAACTGAGAATCTGGCATGAGAAGAGAAACCCTTTCGCCGGCTGGCATTTAAGTCGAGTAAGAGCATGAGATGCTGCTGCATTTAATGCTTCACACTTGGAATCTGAATAACAGTCTTCTTTATGTCTCCTAAGATTTCCATAATGAAAACGTTAACAAAGGAAACATATAAATTCCCATGTGAGCGCTGGCTGGACTCTAACGAGGACGATAACGAGGTGGTGCGAGAGCTTCCAGCCACCGGAGATCTCATCCCAGAACCTCTGACACGTACATTATTATGCATTGCTATTATCGTTAACATCGGTCTACTAGATCATTTCGCTCTCTAATGGATATTTCTGTTCCTTCAGTGGTCAAGTATCGCATCACAGTGTACACAGGGAGCGTGAGCGGCGGAGGAACAGATGCACATGTGTTTCTGTGTCTGATCGGGGATCAGGGAGACACCGGCGACCGCGCTTTGATCAACTGCAAAAACAACGTCAACAAGTTCGAGAAAGGAAACGTTAGTGACGGTTCTGTGGAGCATCTTTGATGTGCTTGTGTTCGTCCATTTGTCTCTCTGACACTCTGCCGTGCAAACACAGAACGTTCCCTTAACGTTAGTATTTGGTTCACGTTTGGTTATTTTTTTGTGAACCAAATAATAACGTTCACAATGTTGCAGGGAGATAATTTTTAAATAAACTAAAAATAACTTGGACAGTTCCCTAATGGTTATTTTGGGGTTATTATTTTGCAACCATGAAATAACGTTCCCAATACGTTGTGAGAAAAGTTATTTTTAAGTTATTAAAAATAACGTATACAGAATGTTCACTAATTACTGTTTTTACAACCTTGTAAACTAAATATCCAATTTCAAAGCTGGCTGTTTTGTGTCATGACCGAAGTTATTTTAATACAGCAATTATTGAAATGTAGAAATTAGTTCAATTAAAATTATAATTCCAACTGTATGGCTCAAATATTACGGCAGAATGGGAAAAGCACAGAATTCAAAGAACTGATCGTCTTTGATCTGCACGCGCTTTCTCCTATTTTTACGGAAAGCTGCACACTCGCGTAATTAAAAAAATTAAGTGTTGTTTCGTTTTACTGGTGGACTGACTAACATTTGTTTATCGATCTCGAGGAATTTCTTATAATTACTATAGATATGAGAGTAAATATGATTTCATAAAGCCTAACTGAAGAGAAAATAAGTTTTTGTTTACACAGACTAAACTAACTTAGGCCTACAATTCAGATATAAAATATGTTTTTTTTTTTTTTTTTTTTTTTTTTTGGTGCATGTGCAAAAAAAATCATAATTTAAAGTTTAAAAACCATATACTGTGTTTAAGACATTGTTATAATAATTGTCATGGTTTGATGTGATATGAGCTAACCAATCGTTAGATTTAATTACCGGTGGTAGCACGATTTATGATCATGCTTTTTTCCTCAGTTGCTCAGAACAAAAGTGGCCAACTTACTTGTTCATATGTCAATATCCAGTGAAAACTCTTATTTGGGTCATATATTCCAAGACGTAGGCTAGAATCTATGATTCCTAATAACAGTATCCACACATTCACTCAAAACATTAGATTCAACCGCGCTGGATCTGAGCCAATTCACATCCCAGATAAAGAAGATAATTCTGGAAATAACTGCAATTGCAGGTTTCAAACAGAGATGGCAACAAAGAGGCAAAACGTACGGGATGCAGGTTTAAACACTAAATAAAAAGAACATATAATTTAGATATAGGCGTCCATACATCAATCTTCCATACCATTAATGCTATTGGGCATAAACGTTAAAGTAACATTAGAGAAACATTCTAGAAACCAAAAACTAATATTCTTTGTCCGTTGAGAAAACCTTCCGGTGTAGTGTTGGGCATTAAAAACCGGTTCCATTTTAGAACCAGTTCCAAATTTCCAAAAAACAGAAACTGAGATTTGTGCCCTGCTTGTGTGCAGCACACACGAAGAGAAGACACTGACTTCTTTCTTATCTGTCAACCAGTATGCAGAAAACTAAATCAGTATATCAGTGTTCTGTAGGCTGCTGATTTTTGCTCGTGTTATTCAGCTGCAACAGAATGCTTTGTAAAAAGACAGAATAAATGTTTGACCTAATTTTTGGGGGGATTTTTTTCCTTATTTGAATTGAAACTACTGTGGGAATCGATACAATTCAAACGATACTCAACCCTATTCCTGTCTAACCAAACTTTTTGTGTGTTTGTCACAGGCGGATGAGTTCATCATTGAGGCTGTGTCCATCGGGCAGGTGCGCAGGGTAAGAATTGGTCACGACGGCCACGGCGGAGGCTGCGGATGGTTCCTGGATAAAGTGATCATAAGAGAAGAAGGCCAGGCCGAATCACAGGCCGTCGAGTTCCCATGCAACAGGTGACCGTCAATCCATTAACTGGAACCCAAAGCATTGGTTTAATGTGTTAGTTCACCTCAAAATTTTAATTCTTTCATTAATAACTCACCATCATGTCATCCCAAACTTGTGAGACCTTCGTTCATCTTCGGAACACAAGTTAAGATATTTTTAAGACTCTCCATGGACAGAAACTGCAGTGTTTCTATTCTTAGAAACGTACATCAGTAAAACAGACCACACGACATCAGTGGCACAACTTCTATTTACTTAAGCTACGAGAATAATTTTTGTGCGCAAAGAAAACAAAAATTATTTATTCAAAAATTATTCTCCCAGAGTTACCGTCTTCCGGTATTTGGAGAGTACCACGACATATGATCATGATTTCCCCAAAATATAATCAACATTGTTTACGTTCTGGAGAAAATGCGTGCATGCTGAATAAAAACAATACTGATTATGTTCTGGGGAAAGCGCAGACGTACGTCATGGAACTCTCAAAAATGCCGGAAGACGGAAACTCTGGGAGAAGAATAGTTGAATAAATTATTTTGATTTTCTCTGCGCTCAAAAAGTATTCTTATAGCTTTGCAAAATTGAAGTTGAGCCACTGATGTCACATGAACTGTTTTGCTGATTTACTGTCCTTGCTACCTTTCTTGGATTGGGAAGATTGCAGTTGTGTTGCTGTCTACGAAGGGTGAGATTCCATCGAAAAATATCCTGTAGCTCAATTGGTAGAGCTTTGTCTTATCAAGCCCAAGGTTAGGCGTTCGATTCCCCCGGGAACACATTATAGGTAAAAATTGATAGCCTGAATGCACTGTAAGTCGCTTTGGATAAAAGTGTCTGTTAAATGCATAAATTTAAATTTATTCTTAAAGGGGGGGTGAAATGCTCGTTTTCACTCAATCTCCTGTTAATCTTGAGTACCTATAGAGTAGTACTGCATCCTTCATAAATCCAAAAAGTCTTTAGTTTTATTATATTCATAAGAGAAAGATAGTTTGTACCGATTTTTCCCGGAAAAACACGACCGGCTGGAGGCGTGACGTGTGGGCGGAGCTAAAGAATCACGAGCGCCAGTAGGCTTTTGCGTTGAGCGCGTTTGGAAGCTGTGACATTACCGTGAGGACAAAAACCATCATCCAAAACAAACCATGGCTTACAGTCAGATTCAGCGTATATTTATGATCCAGAATCAGATCCCAAAGCTGAAACTGAACGAGAGCAGCAGCAGCAACGACTCGCTCCAAGCGGGGCTCGAACCCAGGTCTCCGATGGGAGGGGACGCACTAACAAGGAGGCAGAGATATTTGAAGCAGTTTTACTCACCGCATGCGGTTCCAACACACGATCGTGACCCTTTTTCCTTGGGATTGCATCATCCTTCAGAAATAAACGATGTGCAAATCCGTCGTCAAACTGGGCCTTGTTTGTAAAACAAGCATCTTCGAAATGCAGGGAACAAACACAAACACTTGCACAACTCCGTTGATGCTCTGTAAAAATAAACTCCATCCACTGGTCCCTTAATGCTGTTTTTTTTGGTAATCTGTGCAGGGTTGTCTTGCCCTGGCAACCAAAAACACACTTCTTTTGTGACATTTGGCGACGCTCTCGCTCTGATCAGTGAAGTCTGTTGTGCTCTCAGTGCTCTGCTATACGGGAGCGCGCTCTTCCGGCAGAAGTGCCTCAGGACCCATATAAGGAAATTCAGCTCCATCTAACGTCACACGTTAGACGTATTTTTTTTCACGTTGGGAACAAAAATACTCCTTCAAACGTACAACTTAATTTTTGAAACTTTGTCCATGTTTAGCATGGGAATCCAACTCTTTAACAGTGTAAAAAACTCAGTATGCATGAAATAGCATTTCACCCCCCCTTTAATTTGTGTTCCGAAGACGAACAAAGGTCTTATGGGTTTGAAGCGACATGAGGGTGAATAATTAATGACATAATTTACATTTTAGGGAGAACTAACCCTTTAATGTGCAGAATAGGTCGTTTCTGAGTGACATTTGTCTTTTTTTCTTCTTCATTCATCGGTTCAGATGGTTTGACCACAACGAAGACGACGGGCAGATTGTTCGTGAGTTGGTGCCATTAGCAGACGGACAGAGACTTTACAGTAAGTTTTCTCCTGTTTCATATCTTGGTTTCCCTTTCTGTCGTTCACTTCAATGTTGTGTCGAAGTTCAGGGGCATTCTCAGTACTCAGTAGATTCTTTAATTTTAGAATTACTTATTTTTAGATTTTTATGATTTTCCAATTTTATATTTTTAAAGTTTTTTAGAAGTTTATTTTATTTTACTTATTTATTTAATTATATTGTTTTATTTTTATAGTTTTACTTGTGAAATTATTTCAGTTATATAAAACTTTTTTTAAGTTCTGTTATGAACTCAATATTTTTATGAATTAATTTTTTTTATTTCTTTAGTATTTTATTAGTTTTTTGTTAAATGTATTTTTTTTTTACATTTTAAAATGTAATGAAATTTTTAGTAAGCGTTTTATTTTGATAGTTTTTTTTACACATTTATTTTTATTTTACATTTTTAGGATGTTATACATTTTTACTAAGTGTTTTATTTACATTTAAATAATTTTGATGAATTCTTCTTTTTAAGATTTTATTTTTTATAGTTTTTATTAAAATTGTCTTTTGAATATTTTGTAAGTGTTTTATTATTATTTATTTAATTACAATTAACATTTTTATTAATTGTTAGCTTTTCAACCGTTCAGGGGAACATCAGTTTCACCGAAAACCAGAATTCAGCACAAAGGTCAAATTACAGAAGCCTTTTCAGTTCTCACAACACATGAAGCTGAATGTTGGAAATGTCTGTTTCAGATGTCAGCTATCACATCGCAGTGAAGACGGGTAACGTCAGTGGAGGAAGTTCAGACTCTAAAGTGTTTGTGAAGTTCTACGGTGAGAAGGGAGACACCAGCAGAATGATGCTCGTGGTCTCAGACAACAACCTGCGCAATTACTTCGAGGCGGGTCGGGTGGATGTTTTCACCGTCGACACCGCTGACATCGGGCAGGTCACAAATTTGCGCTTTCCTAAGAGTACTGCATTACATTTAGCAGACACATCCTCATAAACTCATGAAGATGTTTTTCTCAAATCTAGATCAACCGGCTCCTGATAGGTCACACTAATGAAGGCATGCGCGCTGGCTGGTTTCTGGACAGCGTTCAGATCATGGTGCCAAATCATGGCAAACACTACATGTTCCCCAGTCACCGCTGGCTGTGTAGAGACGAGGCTGATGGGAAGACGGAGGTGGAGATTTACCCCAGTGAAATACTGGATGTTGAACAATGTAAACGTTCATGCTGTTATTATATAGCAGATCCCTGCTGAAAACACACTGCAAACAATCTACTTCTTACTTAGTAGAAGTAGTTTAGCAACATTCTAAACCTCTCAAAACAAATTACATTTATTGTTCTGATCCCAATAGCAGATATTTCTCTTTTTGTAATTTTTCAGAAAACGAGACTTAAGGCCAGATTTATTAACAATGCAAACCATCTTTTGGCGTTAGAATGTAACGATTTACTAAGACGCACAGAGAAGAATTAGCACTAAAATGCCATGCACACAGTTATTTTTGCATCTGACCTTATTCAATATGCATTTGTAGAAGACGCAAAATTTATGAGCTTTAAAATGATTCACGAAACGCGATTTACAAACGTTTGCGCTCATCAAACTACTGTTTTTTGCACCAATATTTAACGCTCAAAATGCATGTGGTAATTTGCATTGCTCTTGGTAGATTGCACTGGTCATTATGAAGATGATTTGCTGCATCTGTGTTTTTCACTGTGTGCATTGTTAATAAATCACACGCATAATTTTCCCCTTCCGTCGACGCTGTTTTGGAATTGTATTTAGTAAATCTGGCCCTTAATATGCTTTTGTGTGTCTTAAATCAATGGAATAATTTTTGCATGTTCTTGTTTTTAGAAGCATGAAGTACTATTGCTTTCTTTTGTAATTGTCCTGTAGTGATAAACTATGAGATCACGGTTGTGACGGGGGATGTTTTTGCTGGTGGCACAAATGCCAATGTTTTTATCCAAATTTACGGAGATCAAGGAAAGACGGAGGTGCTCCAAATCGGCAGCAGGTCAAACAACTACGAGAGAGGAGCAACAGACATATACAAGGTACTGTCAATGTCTAGCCATCATCATCACACTCACTCAGCGTCATACTGATCTGTGACGTCTGTGCGACAGATTGAGGCTAAGGATGTGGGGAAGATCTTCAAGATCCGCGTTAGCAATGATGACTCGGGCGTAGGAGCCGGATGGTACCTGGACCGGGTGGAGATCAAGCGTCTGATAATGGCCATGGTCCCCAAAGAGAAGAAAGAAGATAAAAAGAAGAAGAAGAATAAAAAAAAGAAGAGCGAGGAGGATGAGGACGAGGAAGGCGGTGGAGAGGAGATGCGTGAGGTGGTCTTGACCTACTTATTCCCCTGCGATCGCTGGCTGGCTTCTGATGAGGAGGATGGAGAGATGGTGGTGGAACTTCTTCCAGAGGACAATGAGGAGCTGGAGGGTACAGACACCGACCAATGTTTGATCATGCGGCTCTGTTAAATACGTTCGACTATGTCAGTCACCTTTAGACTCTAAAACCGACTCAAAATAATGAATCAACCACATAGCAACACTCTAAATTAGTGGTCGGCCAAACAGCCAAACAGAAAAATGTATAGGCTGATGCCAATATTTGAAAAATGCCAAATATCGGCCGATATATCGGTCTTGTCTTGCATATATCGGTTGACCAATTCTCTAAATCACTTAAAATAACCTACTGTAGCAACACCCTAAAAACACTCAGCAACCATATAGCAACAATCTAAAGCCCCTTTAGAATAACCTCTCAATTGCCGAGCTATACTTAAACCAATCAGAAGAACCTTGCAACCAAATAGGCACACTTTATAACCACAGAGAATACCTTAACAACCACAAACAAACAATTTCAAACACTCTAGAATTAAGGCAATGATTTTTACATGGGAAAACACCACTTATACAGTATTTCTTTAAGATTTACAGTAAGAATCCAGTGTGACATTTAATACTGGTGTATTATAATGGACAAATCACAGATTACCGCTGCAGTACCATTGATCAAATCATGGTAAATGCTTTCTTGTTTTAATAATTCATAATCTGTTCCACCTCAGAAAACACATATGAGGTCCACATCTTCACGGGGAACATGATGGGGGCCGGAAGTGATGCCAACGTGTTCATCAACATCTACGGAGAGAACGGAGACACTGGAGAACGACCCTTGAGAAAGTCCAGTCATCTCAACAAATTTGAACGCGGACAGGTAAGATGAATGACCGAATGAACGTCCAGTCGTGGAAGGCAGGCAATCTGACACGATCCCTCATGTTATTCACAGTAGATGTAGTGGTATAGTCTTACTCATCTGTTAATGTGAGCCGATTAATTATTTACCACACACATCGAATATGCTCCTCTGAATCGAGGCCACCTTAACAGACCCAAGCTGACATCCTGCGTCTCATTGTTTTCTTCATGTTTGTGGAAGTAGATTCATGGTTATGTGCTGCTTCAACTTACAGGAGGACACGTTCTCCATCACGGCCGTGGAACTGGGGATTTTGAAGAAGCTGAGGATCCGTCACGATAACAGCAACCAGTCAGCTTGGTACCTAGACAGGGTAGAGATCGTAGACACTAAAGATGACACCACGTGAGTTCACTCAGAGTGATTCCTTAAGCTCTGGCCTGACACAGATATCAGAGCAATCTAGAAACCAAATAGTAACTCCATACAACCCTTCAAAACACTCAAGACAACCCAACAACCGCATAGTAACACTCTAATACTCTCAGAATTACCCAGTAACCACATATCAACTCTAAAATGCTTAGAATTACCCAGAAGCTACATTAAAAGACAGGAAAAGAGATCCCATGGAGATTTGGATGTGTCGATTTATTAATGAGCCTATTGTGTTGAAGCGCTTAAACACAGTCACATAATGCAGAAACTTAATGAACGCGTCTCACGTCTTACTCTGCATATCGGCTTACGCTCAGGTATTACTTCCCCTGTAACCGCTGGCTGGCGGTTGATGAAGATGACGGTCAGATTGCGCGAGAGCTCGTTCCTGTGGATGAGGCCTTCATGAGGAAGGACGAGGATGAGGAGGATTCTGGGGCCACACTGGGTTTGGAGCAGAAAGGTGAACAAAACACGAATAAATTTAGTTTTACGTCAAAGCAGATCTAAAAATATATTCCCTAGCGATTCAAATTGTAACTGGAAAAAAATTGCTGAAATTATATTGAAACCATACCTACTTTTAATTTCAGTCTAAAGCAAACGATTGCAAATTTGTGGTCAGTTTTGTCTGTCAGTCCATTTATTTTCTTCGTATTCTGTTTGTAGCAATGTCGACAACATACACATTGAGGATCAAGACTGGAGAAAAGAAACATGCTGGAACAGACGCCAATATCTTTGCGATTCTGTATGGAGAGAATGATGACACAGGTCAAAAAACACGCAATCACCAATTTGAATAAAAGTGCGTTCTTTACACTATTCACTAACCATTCAAATGGCTTTTCTTGGTTTCTTTTTCTCTATCCTCATGAACCGAACAGGACTCATTAACCTGAAAGCCTCTAAATCGCACAAAAACAAGTTCGAGAAAGGAATGATCGATGAATTTATCGTGGAAGCCGTTGATCTCGGAGAACTCCAGAAACTGAGAATTGGCCATGACAACTCAGGTGAGACTGACGGTCATTAAATGTGACTGAAAGCACGTCTGAATGTGATCACATGCTGAGTGACAGCCGGGTTTGAATCAGGCTTTGTTTGGACAGGATTCGCTCGACTGCCTCTAAAAGCTTCTTGCAAACAGTTAGCAACCTGTCTGGTATTAAGTTGCTTGGCAACATTACAGAAACGCTCCAATCACATCGCTCTTAATGGCAGCTGTTGTTCCCGAGTCACTGGGAATAAATCACAAATAAACATCTTACATTCCTGGACAGCAGTTATTGAATGGAGGTCAAACTTTGCTTATGTTTCTCCCGGATCTCAATACGGAGTTTCAAAAAATATCTCGGTATTATCTGAAACTGTGCTTAAATACACTAAATTGCAAAAAGTATTGGACCCCGTCTTTTTAACGACCAGGTTTGACTATTTTTCCATGAGTATAAATCTTTTTGCTTATGTTTCTCCCAGATCTCAATCTGGAGTTTTAAAAAAGATCTCATTATCATCAGAAATTGTGCTCAAATACACTTTATTGCCAAAAGTATTGGACCCCTTTTTCTAATGAATAGGTTAGACTACTTCAGTATTTTCCATGAGTACAAATCTTAATATTAAAGCATTTAATAACGCCCTAGGGAATTGTGTGCTTCTAATTTGATCCACTTCATTCTTTAACACAGAAGTAAGCCGTTTTCTGTGAATTTCGGTTCATTAGCTGCTGTAGGGAAATAACGAGAAGAATAACAAAGTGCAGTAAACGGTAAAACTGTGTGCACTACAAGCTAGGATGGTCATAAATAAGATAATATGTAAAAAAAACACCAATGACTTGTACATACGGTATATGGACAAAAGTATTGACACCCCTTCTTTAGAACAGAAAAAGGCATTTCCAAAATTGTGGTAACAAAGATAAATTCATGTGTGTAAAAATGTTATTTTAATCTCTGGTGGAAGTGTCTTAAATGACTGTATGCATATGTAAAAGTCATTGGTGTTAGATGATTTTTTAGCCCAAGGTCTGTATTTAAAGTCACAGTAGACCAATAAAGTTCTTCCACACTGACTGAATCAATCATTTCTTTTGAACCTTGCCTTATACACAGAGGCATTGTCATGTTAGAATAGAAAAGGGTCCTGTCCAAACTGTTGCTACAATTCCCTAAAATATGCTTTTACAATAAGATTTGTACTCATTGAAATTAATAAAGCGGTCAAACCTCTTCATGAGAAGGAGGTGTCCCAATTCTTTTAGCAATATAGTGTATATCTGGAGTGTTTCTCATCAAATGATCTGAGCTGCTCTCCTCTTAATGTTAACGCTTTATATTCTTACAACATCACAGCTATTGGCTCGTTTGGGTTTGTTTTATAAGGAATTTTAAGAGGAACATCTGTAAAGCTCATCTTTTAATTCTTCAACTTCATTCCGGAGAACTTAAGCTATAAAAAAGCAACGTCTGAGCAATAAATAGACATCTTGGATAGTTTCCTCTCTAGCTGGACTGTAGCTGCATCAGCAGGAGCATTGATGGAGATGATTGGGTCTGTGTTTTGCAGGAGGGTCGGCTGGATGGTTCCTGGACTGGGTGGAGATCGACGCTCCTTCTCAAGGACAGAGGCTTCGTTTCCCATGTGGCCGCTGGCTGGACACAGGAGAAGACGATGGAGCTGTTGTCAGAGATCTGTATCCAGCGGAGCTACAGACCGAACTTTACACGCCGTGTAAGAGACCGTGAACCACTTGTGTACAGCCAAAGCACATGCAGTGAATTAAATAGAGATTATTTTATCATTGTTTGCTTCCATTGAACATCAAAAAACAAAAAAGATAGTAGATTATATCCCAAAAATGTCAAAGATGGTTTTCTTATTCGTTAATTGTTTTGTCTCGTCTTGTACAAATATCTAAACATTCCTAAAGATATCAAGATACATTTACTTCAGTAACAAAATGACTTAAAATATGCAACTATATTAAATGAAGAAATAAAATGTTTCAAGATATTAAAGGAAAAAAATAAAAAAGTATGCTTAAAAGTATAAGAAAAGTTCAGAGAAATAAACTTAATTCAAAGATAAATCAATAATTTTTATCACACCAATAGCAGATATTTTTTTCTTGTTCTAAACATATATTCAATTAAATAATATAAATAGTTTTTGTTTTTAATTTGCAGTGTATTATAACAGTGTTTAGTATTTATTTTAATTTAAGTTTTTATGTCATTTTTTCAGTTATTGCATTCAAATTTTTGTTCTTGTGTATTTATGTCATTTTTATTCTTATTTTTAAATATGCTTTTTTAGTTCTGTTTTATATCTTAATATTTTTAGCGAATTATTTTGGTTTTATTTATATTAATACATCAAGTTAAACTAAATGAGAATTAGAAATGTTTCCTTGGCATCTAGCTTAAATAAACTTGTTTTTTTAATACTTTATTTGATTTCAAGTAATGGAAATGTTGGTTACTCGGATTAAGTATTTCATAATTTATTGTCATTACAATATAAATTACATGCAAT
Source organism: Carassius gibelio (assembly GCF_023724105.1). Taxonomy (NCBI): domain Eukaryota; kingdom Metazoa; phylum Chordata; class Actinopteri; order Cypriniformes; family Cyprinidae; genus Carassius; species Carassius gibelio. Next base: position 1,175,035 of record NC_068403.1, on the reverse strand, counting down.
GTCTAACAAGGACACCTTTTTTTAAATAGTTTTATTTTTTCTGTAAATGTCTCTCACTTAGCTCTATATGAATATGAATCAGGCAGAGAGGTTTGTGAGCGAGTGCTTCATTCTTTATCGTTGGTGTCTTCTCCTGCAGTCGTTCCCTACGAGATCAGCACCTTCACGAGTGACGTGTTCGCCGCGGGGACGGATGCAGATGTTTTCATCGTTCTGTACGGTCAGAAGGGTCTGTGTACGCAGCAGAAGTACCTGTGTGTGAACAAGAGAGAACGCCGCATGTACTTCGAGAGATCAGCAGAAGACATGTTCATTGTGGAGGTGAGCATCGGTCGCTCATCTTTATATAGTCACCAGTGAACGCTGAGCTTTCTTTTCTCTCTGTGAAGCTGGAAGACATAGGGGATGTCATAGAGAAGATCCGCATCGGACACGATAACCAAGGGACGAACCCCGGCTGGCATCTGGACAGAGTGGAAATCAGAAGACTTTTGAGGAAAGGAAAGGTAACAGCGATCGGAAAATGAGTCGCTTGGGTGTATTTGTAGAAATAGCCAAAAACACATTGTCAGGGTCTTACAAAATGATTGCCAAAAATCATTAGGATATTAAGTAAATATAATGTTCCATGAAGATATTTTGTAAATTTCTTACTGTAAAATTTAAACGTAATTTTTGATTCGTAGTATGCATTGCTAAGAACAACTTTAAAGGTGTTTTTCTCAATATTTGTAATATTTTTTGCTCTCTCAGATTCCAGATTTGTTTAAATAGTTGTATCTCAGCCAAATATTGTCCTCCGAACAAAACCACACAACAATGCAAAGCTATTTATTCAGCTTTGAGGTGATACATCTAAATTTTGAAAAATTGACCCTTATGAAAAAAGGAAAGCAGTATATAGAAAAATATTTGTATTTCCAGACTTTTGCCCCTTATTTAGTTTTTATAATTGAAAATTAAGAATTTAACGAATATATAAACATATCATACAAGAAGTGTTTTCATTGCAGCTGTTTAGTGATTGTCAAACATGACTGAATAAATCCAAGGTGCAGTTTTTCGTCATGAAAAAATGAGTGTTTTTGATTTCTTGTGATATTCTTAGCACTTTATTACATGGCATCCAGAACCTTTGTAAAAAATAAAAACATAAGGACTTTTATGTGCACATGAGAAATCCTTAAAATTGCCATATAGGACCCCTTTTATGCTGTTTTGGTCTCCACAGAGTATGCATTAAAGAAAGGCATTTTCCACAAATTTTTTAATAAATCAATTTAATTATAAAATTTAAAAAAACAATTTCATTATAGAAAACTATAAACAAAGTGTATGTCTAAATGTTTTTCAATCAGTCAGGGACAATGCATTGTTAGAGCGAAAAGTAAAATTAAATTATTTCATTTTTTATGTTTAGTGTTCTATAATGTAGTTGTAGAAATCTTTTTTTTTTTTTATTAAATTGATTTATTCAAAATTGTCAGATTATGTCTTCCATAACTATGTACCAGATATAAATCTGAAAATACTGCTGTATGAACCATTTATGCTGAGTGTGGTCTGTTTGGAAACGAGAGTCTTGAGAAGCTATGGATCACTGAAACATGTGAAACTGAGCCGACTGTTCTCCAGGGTTCGGAGACGACCATCTTTCCGTGTGAACGCTGGCTGGCCAGGTCTGAGGATGACGGAGAGACGGTGAGAGAGCTGGTGCCGTCAGAGATCATCACGGAGAAGCTGCTGAGAGACGGGACGCTCAAACACAGCGAGATCGAGGTGGAGGATGCTCTGGAGAGTGAGTACAGCGTTAGGAGTTCACTCCATACGTTTATAGAGAACAAATAAACATCCGGCTTTTCCCTATAGGAATAACTTCTGTTGAACTGTGAACAATCAGCAAGAGATTCCATATATACGTTTATATAGTTATTGTTTTCTAAGAACAGAATGTCAAATCAACGACATCCCATATTAAAAAGATTTTATTTATATCAATCACAACTCCAGATATTTGACTGGTGGTGGTGTCAGTATGGATGTTAATCCTATTTCTGTAAAATGTTTGTGAAAATTAAATGTAAATCTCCCAAGAAATTCTGTACATATACCAAATACTTTGACAATCAATATATACTTTATACACTTCTGCTAATGCAAGGATTTTGTGTTTGGATTTTTTTCCACACCAGGCCACGCCCCTCCATAAGCCCCTCCCCCATAACAAAGCCCCGCCCCCAAAATATCACTTTAAGATGAACTCAAAAATTGGCAGTATTAGTATTATTCTGTATTATTCTATATTATTCTATGAGATTTTATTTTTATATTTTCAGTTTTAGGGATTTTTTTTTCATGTGCTTTTGTCATTTTTATTTGTATCTGTTTTTCCATTATTATTTTGCTTTAATTTTTATTTCATGTTTAGGTGTCAGTTATTTTAATTTTAGCACTTCAGAATTTTAATATTAATTTTAGTGTTCTAAATTTTTAATTAATTTAATATTATTCTAAGTACTTTAGTGCTTTACTACTTATTTCATGCAACATTTCCAATTTCCAGCATTTTTTTAATTTACATTATTCATCTTACGTTTAGTCATTTAGCAGATGCTTTTATCCAAAGCGACTTAGAAATGATGAAAACAGAAGCAATCAAAAACAAAATCTTATTTTTAATGTTCATTCATTCAAATAATTTAATAAACAGGTACATTATCAAGTTAATGCTCTAACACTAATAGATGAGAACTTATGTCTTCTGTAGAGCTATTTTACTGCTGAAATGAATTGGTTTCACAATTAGTTCATTAATTGAACACTTTTTTTCTGTTTCTTACTTTGACCGTGCTTTGAAAAAAAGTCAGTATTGTATAAAGCTCTGTAGAAATGAATAGTGAAGAATAGTTTAAGTGAACAGTAACAACACTGGCTCAAATGAACCCATTTGAGCAGGAGACACACGCTCGTTTGGACTTGTTGTGGATCTCTGCCGATCTCTAACACACGTGTGTATGTTTCTGCAGCTCACACGTATAAGGTGTCTGTGAGGACGGGGGACATGCATGGAGCCGGAACCGATGCCAACGTGTTCCTGATCATCTACGGAGATCTGGGAGACACCGGAGAACGCAAGCTCAGCAAATCTGAGAGCAACGGCAACAAGTTTGAGAGAGGAGCTGTGAGTCACAGATACTCCTCGTTACTGTTAGATCCTTCTCGAAGGACATTTCCTTGCCAGAGCAGATATGGCAGATATAGAGGATGATGTAGAACCATCTAGAACTCCAACGTCCAATATAATTCACAATAACGTTCTTCAGGAATACTGCTCTTATAAACCAAGGAATTTACATGATTCACTGGACATTTGTAACTAAATTATTTATCTTCTTATTTTATGATTTAGAGCTTGGAATAACTAGAAGAAAGCATATTCATTATAAAAATACCCATGAAGTTAAATCAATTTCCTTATAGGTCAAGAAATCTCACATTTCAAATATCAAATATCCAGAAGTCCTTTTTTTATATATATAATAATACTAATTAAATACATTTTGTTAAGAGGGTGAAGTAAAATAAAATTTTAATATGGTTTTGTCTTATTTTAAATAATTTCATGTCATCTTAACAGCCCTTGGTTGAGAACCACTGATGTAGAAACAGGTTGCAGAAAATCAGCTTTTTTCTAGATTTGGTGACTAATAATAAATAATAATCAGTGTTATTTAAGTTTCAGTGAGTATCTATTTGTATCTATTATACCTTTTAGTAATATTTATATAAAAAAAGTTTAATTTTTTGTTTTAATATTTTAAATTTTTATTTTTTCTCATGCATTTTATTTTTTATATTTTAATTTAATTTAAATTCTTCTTATTGTTTTTGTTCTAATTTTTGGTTCTGTCACGTTACATCAAGTCCTATGAAAATTAAATGAAGTTCTATATCTATTAGAGCTGTGACAATGAAAAAACATTTATGTAGAAGGAGATATTATCATTCAAGAAGTATATCAGATGTCTTAAAGTCGCTGGAGTATATTTGAAGCAATAGCCAAAAATGCATTGTATGAGTCAAAATTACACTTTTTTTTTTGCTATTTATGCCAAAAATCATTAGGATATTAAGTAAAGATCATGTTCCATGAAGATATTTAGTAAACTTCCTACTGTAAATATATAAAAACTTTATGTTTGATTAGTAATGCATTGCTAAGAACTGCATCTGAACAACTTTAAAGATGATTTTCTCAATATTTAGATTTTTGTGCTCCCTCAGATTCCAGATTTTCAAATATTGTCCTCCTAACAAACCACACATCAACTGAAAATTAATTTATTTAGCTTTATTCAGATTATTTATAAATATCAATTTTTAAACATTGAGACCTAAGATTGGTTTTGTGTTCCAGGATCACATTTAGAGGAAAAACAAAGCAGCGCATCATCAGCACAACAATGAGAGCAGCAACGTTTCAGCATTTCAGGATTCTCAGCAGCTGTTTGTGTGCAGGTCGACAAGTTCAGCATTGAAGCCGTGGATCTGGGCCAGGTCTATAAGATCCGAATCCGTCATGATAACTCTCTGGCTGGAGCTGACTGGTATCTGGATCAGGTGGAGGTGGTGGATGTGGAGACAGAAGAGGTTTACATGTTTCTGTGTGAGCGCTGGCTCTCCACTAAGAAAGAGGACAAGCGCATCCAGAGGACCTTCTTTGTCAAGGTAATGGACATCTCACTCGATATAAACTAGGGCTGTCGATTTAACTTGTCAGTCAATATTGGAATAAATAAAGTGTTAAAATGCATCAGCTTTTTGAATGAATCAAGTGAGTCAAAGATTCAGTGATTCATTCATAAAGACAAGTGTTTAGCTTCATTTCTGAATGAATCTGCCTTTTGAATGAATCAAGTGAGCCAAAGATTCAGTGATTCATTCGTAAAGACAGTCTCTCGCTTCATTTCTGAATGAATCTGACTTTTGAACAAATCCAGTGGGTCAAAGATTCAGTGATTCATTCGTAAAGACAGTCTCCCGCTTAATTTCTGAATGAATCTGCATTGTGAACTAATCGAGTGAGCCAAAGATTCAATGATTCATTCGTAAAGACAAGTGTTTAGCTTCATTTCTGAATGAATCTGCCTTTTGAATGAATCGAGTGAGCCAAAGATTCAGTGATTTGTTCGTAAAGACAAGTGTTTAGCTTCATTTCTGAATGAATCTGCCTTTTGAATGAATCAAGTGAGTCAAAGATTCAGTGATTTGTTCATAAAGACAAGTGTTTAGCTTCATTTGTGAATGAATCTGCCTTTTGAATGAATCAAGTGAGTCAAAGATTCAGTGATTTGTTCGTAAAGACAAGTGTTTAGCTTCATTTGTGAATGAATCTGCCTTTTGAATGAATCAAGTGAGTCAAAGATTCAGTGATTTGTTCGTAAAGACAAGTGTTTAGCTTCATTTGTGAATGAATCTGCCTTTTGAATGAATCAAGTGAGCCAAAGATTCAGTGATTTGTTCGTAAAGACAAGTGTTTAGCTTCATTTCTGAATGAATCTGCCTTTTGAATGAATCAAGTGAGCCAAAGATTCAGTCATTCGTTCGTAAAGACAGTCTCTCGCTTCATTTGTGAATGAATCTGCCTTTTGAACGAATCAAGTGAGCCAAAGATTCAGTGATTAATTTGTAAAGACATCTGTAAAGCATTTTTTTTATTTCTGAATGAATAAGCTGTTTGATACAAACGGTTGAACGAATGAATTAATTAATGTTTTTAAAACACATTAAGACATTTAGACCCACTACTAGTTTTTAGAATATCATTAAACAAAAATCAATATTAAATTTGGAATCAAAATATTTATTTGGAAATCAGAATTTCTGTAATGTCTATTCAATGTTTTCTTATTTAACACAATAATAACTTTAAATTATCATTTTTTGGGTCGTTTCCCAGCCCAAATTGATTTGCGGTGAAGTAATTGGTACTTCACATAATTAATTAGATTAAAATGTTTAATTAGCCCTAATAGAAACTTCATTAAAAGTTAACACGCATCTGTCGTGTTTAGGGATACGAGGGTGAGAGGAACCCTCAGAACGCAAAGAAGAACATGCAGAACTCTAAAGCAGGTCTGGACAGCAACATGAACAAGAAGAAGAAGAAGAAAAAGGCTGTTATTATGGAGGAGGGTCCGAGTAAGATGATGCTTTCTTCCAGTGATTCATTCTGAAGTCTCCGACAGACAGAAACGGTGGTTTAATGCTCAGAATCTGTGTGTTGGCAGTGATCCCGTACCACTTCACAGTGTCCACCGGAGACGATCGTGACGCCAGCACCACCAGTCGGGTTTACGTCATCATCATGGGGCCCAACGATTTAGAAACGGAGCGACTCTGGCTGGATCTCACTGATGGGAAGACGTGCTTCGCTGCGGGAGGAATGGAGCACTTCATGTGTTACGGACTAGACGTGGGTGAGATCAAGAGAGTCGAGGTGAGACTCGTGTACATTTACACTGCTGTTCAGTCTCTTCTGCTCACCAGGGCTGCATTCGTTTGATCAAAACTACTGTAAAATTAGGAAATATTATTAGTATTTAAATCATCTGTTTTCGGTGTGAATCTGTGTTAAAGTGTAATTTATTTCTGTGATGCTCCGCTGTATTTTCAGCATCATTCCTCCAGTCTTCAGTGTCACATGATCTTCAGAAATCATGAAAATATGATGATTTACTGCTCAAGAAACATTTCTGATTATTATCAGTGTTGGAAACAGTCGTGCTGTGTGATATTTTTGTGGAAACTGTGATGCATTTAATTTTTCAGGATTCACAGATGAACAGAAAGTTCAGAAGAACAGCTTTTATTTTAAATGGAAATCATTTGGAACATAAGAAATGTCTTTACTGTCACTTTTGAAGTTTATTATAGTTAAATGGGAAAAAAATCTGTTAATTTAGTAAAATTAACATCAACTGTATTATAAGTAATAATAATTAATAAAAACGTTCCAGGATTATTAAAGTTATCAAATGCAAAAAAAAACAAAAAAAACAAAAAAACAAAAAAGGGTCAAAGAACAAAAACAAAATAAAACTAATAAATAAATAAATAAATAAATGACACATACAAATGAATAAAAACTACATAGACACATAATTAAAGTGAAAACCGAAAATCAAATATTGTCCTCCAAACAAACCAGACATCAATGGAGAGATGATTTATTCAGCTTTCAGATGATTATTACATTATTTTCAAAGAAAATGGACCTTTAATGACTGGTTTTGTGTACTTCAGGGTCACTCTCACACACACACACACACATATGTCTTTTATGCAGCATCAGCAGCTGATTCTCAGTGAGTTCTGGCTCCGGTCTGATCTTCTGTTCTCAGTTGGGTCATAACGGAGCGACTCCCGAGAGCTGCTGGCTGGTGGACGCGCTGTCCGTGGCCGTTCCCACCAAAGGCATTCAGTACAACTTCCTGTGCAAGTGCTGGCTGGCCAAAGACAGAGGAGACGGTCTGACGGCCCGAGTCTTCAACATACTGGACGCCACCACCATCAGCATCATCAGGAAGGTCCAGACGCTCTCTGTGGTCAGTCTCAATCTCTGTGTGTGGAGAACAGGGCTGGTGTTGACTCTGCTGTTGTTCAGGTGGTTTATGAAGTGACCGTGGTCACCGGGGACACTCAGAACGCAGGAACGGACACCAACATCTTCATCACTGTGTTTGGAGCCAACGGGAGCATGGAGGAGATGCTCCTCGCCAAACACGAGGACAGGTGCGCGTTTAACACAACCCACATCCTTCAAATCAGATCTGTTTTATTTAGATTTGTGTTATTTAAAATAAAATAAAATATCAATATGGTTTTTGTTTAATTTAGTTTTAGTTATTTAGTACATCAAGGGAAAGTAGAAATGACAATGTGGAATGTCGACTGAAATGAAATAAGTTTAAGTTGTTATGATTTTATTTCAGGTAATGTTTATTTTTAGTAACAGTTTTTTACTGTATAAGTTTCTTTTTTTAATCTTTTGCTATTTATATTCATATTTTCAGGTTGAATTTTAGAGGTAAATTCATAGCAATTCTGATGTGTTTTTGTCATGTTTATAAATATATATATTTTTTTCTTTTTCAAAATGTCTATATAGTTTTATTAATGTTATATTTCAACAAAAATGAGAAATGTTCTTATAACAAAAGTAGATTACATTTGAATGTTTATTTTATTTTAAGTAATTCAATTTTTATAGTTTGATTTGTATATTTTAAATTAGTTTTTATTTTAGTATTTTCCATTTTCATTAATAAGTTTTAGTAATTTTGTTATTTTTTGCCATTTTTATG